>NC_052619.1:15199578-15202468 GCF_016545825.1 Eucalyptus grandis | reverse complement strand
GAGGTTTATGATTGAGGATTTGATCCTATCCTTCGGGATAGATTCTTTGGTTGGATAATCATTTTGGATTCTTTAAATCTTATCTAAGATCGATTGAAGATCCGATGGTCGACGAAATAATCTTGGATTATTCTATTCTTGGAAACCGAGATCCGATTGTATGGGCGAACAGATTGATGGGCTATCATCGATTCCTTATATAGCTCTGATGATTTTCTTGATTGATTCCGTCCAACTGTAGATTGGAGGAATTTTGGTAAGTGCCAACGGCTATGATGGCATGAAGGAGTATAAAAGGAAGACGTTCTAGTTGTTTTAAGTGTGTGATCGATAGAAAAATTCCAGTCTCGAAGATCCTTTGATTGTTAGTTGAGATCGAGCGAAATTG
Source organism: Eucalyptus grandis (assembly GCF_016545825.1). Classification (NCBI taxonomy): domain Eukaryota; kingdom Viridiplantae; phylum Streptophyta; class Magnoliopsida; order Myrtales; family Myrtaceae; genus Eucalyptus; species Eucalyptus grandis. Next base: position 15,202,080 of record NC_052619.1, on the reverse strand, counting down.
TATACCGAGAGTGTTTATACTTGTAGTGACGCCGAGCGAGTGTGGTAGATCATCTACACCTAGAAATCAAGGAAGATCAACACTCGTAACAACTCTTTGATCAGTGGAATCCAGCCAATTGTTTCGGTGCGAAGAGTGGACGTAGGCTTGAATCAAGCCGAACCACTATAAACCGAGTGTTCAATTCTCTCTTTCCTTACTCGGCCTTGCGATGAATTTTTAATCGTTGCAAATTCTCTAATTGTTTAAAATATCGTGCAAACATCGAGAAATTATTGTGTATACCTATTCACCCCCTCTAGGTACTCGTACTAGCTATCTCAAAGGTAAACCAAATAATTGTACCCGAGAAGGGCAATGTGAGAAATCATAACAAATGTTAGGTATGTCAAGATCACATTGTCAGGAGCACTAGAAGATTGCTTGGAAAGGACCATGGCCCGGCATCAAGGACTTTCGCTTTCAAATTTTCTGATTTAAAGGTGAATGAAAAGAGTCCCGGTTCTAGCGAGGTGCATGAAACATTTCTATCCTCCATGCTCGTTTATTGTATTGAGAAAAGCCTCGGATTTTGATATTTGGTCGAGAATAAAGTTTGTCAAATAATGTAAGCCTGCATTCGATAACTTCTCAATAGAAATGCCTTGTGTAACATTTATGACATCATCCTCGTACCATAATTTACCTAGACTTTTACACAACGCCTCTAACCTACTTGCTTGGGCTTGTAGGATCTGCCATATAGCCTATTGCAAGAGAACTCGATAAATTTGGAGCAGATTCTAACTCAAGGGAAAGCTCTTATCCGGAAGTTGTAGCTATACTGATATAATACTGAATGATTTGGTGCTGAGCTTCAGGGGAAACTAGGCCAGGTGAGGCATTGCGAGACTTATCCATGAAGGGGTGTTGAAATACTGGTATGGGTAGTGTGTGGAATGGTGGAAGAGGTTGGGCTGAGTCTACTAGAACATAGGATATTGCGAACAGGGGATAAATGATGGGTTTCAACCTGACAAAAAGGGTCGGTTAACTTGGGGCCGGAGGTTAGGTTTTGAGAAGGGTGCCCAAGAAGGAGGGTATGGTACAGGGAGGAGCTGAAGGCCCAGAGCTGACTTAGGGTTTGGATATGTGAGTAAAATAAAGCTTTTGGCTCGGGATGGTTATTTCATCTGCAGAGGTTAGTATAAACGATGAAGACGATCAAGGATGAGAGAAATTTGAGTCTAGAAGGGAGGGCTTCTTCGAATCAAGGGGGACAAAGGATAATGGGAGGATTGGAGTGGAAGAAAACACAGATTGTGGCTTCAGCGAGATCGAGCGAAACTACCAAGTGGTAGAGGAGAACCCAGATCGCCTGGGTTTTTTTTTTTTTGTTTTCCCCACCTTAAATCCTTCAATTTTCAGAATCGCATAAACAAATTTCATCAATCTGCCTCTTCAAAAGGAGAAAAATGAGGAGAGAGAAAGAAAATGACTCACCGCAGCGTCTGGCGCGGTAGCGAGCTTATTATTGGGGGAAAATTTTAAATAAAAGAATAAATCCATATATTCCAATTGTAACTATAACACCTATGCTCTAGATCACCTAATATTTTCCGTTGGTCGAGTCCAAGAAGTGTAGACCCATTTAAAACACACATTTAATTGGGCTTTACAGTTCAAACCCATAACAATCTGTTTTTGAAATTTAGCGAATCCAAAGGCAGGCCTATGACCCATTTTGACCCCTTTAATTACAGGAGGTGTAATTGAATTAATTAGTAGGTTCAAATACAGATCATTGATCAAATCAGATCATTATGTGAAGCAATCGAGATCACAATATCAATAGTTGTGCACAAGAAACATGGATCCGTTAGGTGACCTAATGCTATAACATTAATAATCTGACAAGAAGTCTTGGACGCTAACTACATGAATGAATCTTGGAGTCGTGCTTCACATGAATGACTAACGTAATATGGATGTGTACTTTTATGATTTGCATATGCAACATCGAGTACTTAATCGTGGTATTAAACTACATTCAATCACTTGGAGTGGAATGGCAAATGTCGATATAATGATCAACCTAAATCCAAATCCTTAAGTAAGATTTCTGACAAATCAAAACGAAAAAATTAATCAGATTATGTATGTTGGATATAGAATCGGGCAAGTGAATATGGATTGATTTTAAGTACATGCAAGGAAAATTTCTATTTTTCATTAAAAATGAATCTATTTAGGCACTACATTTTATCTTGTCCTCTATATATATATGTGTGTGTGTGTGTGTGTGTGTGTGTTTGTGTATATTGAATTGGATTGTTATTGCTATTGTAGGCAATAATTGAAGATAGCGTATAATCAATATTTATAATATATTTGTGTGTGTGTTAATCAATAGTTAGATGTGACAAAAGTGGTTTAATAAAACTGAATTAAAATAAGAGTTCTTAAATGTCCAAATATCATATTTAGTTAGAAAACATTTTTTATACATAAAATAATGTATAT
>NC_052619.1:15123077-15199478 GCF_016545825.1 Eucalyptus grandis | reverse complement strand
TAAATGGCCAAACTAAAAGGAAAAGCTCAGCCCTAGCCGTGAATGCACTTTGGTCATTTGCCTTGACTTTCACTGCAATAATATGAGTAGCAGTAGATCCACGTCTGCCTTTTCTGTCTTTTTTTACGCCCCGAATTGATGGCAAACTGTCGTCACCGTTGTCTTGCGGAGGAAGTACATAGATTCTCGGATGATTTCCTCATGCAAATCTAGGGACATAAATACGATCCTGCGTACTATGTACGTGCGGGAGTGCGCATCGTAAATGCTTTGTTTGGTCACTCGACTCTTCTTTCGCTTTTGCTTATTCAAAATGCTCTCGAGGCTCAATCATGCTCCTCTCCGGCACCTCCGCAATTCCACCCCTACTCGATGCGTACCTTTGACTTTAATCGGCTCAAGAACAGCAACCCAACAAATGGTGATGTACACTCGTATCTTTAAAAACTGGCCATGAAGATCTTCTGCCCGGGTTTAGATTCAAAGCATGGTAAGGATGAATAACGATTAAAAATGCGCTCGTTCTAGGGCTGATGTGGTAGACCGTGTTCAGCATAATCTGTTGCGCGAGAGGAAGAATGATCCTAGAGTTTGCTCATATCGAGCAATAAATGATCTATATTGAGAGGTAGATGGCAACTATCATTGTTCGAAAAAGACGATTTAAATGCAATTGACATGACATAGACGAATATATAACCATTAATGCAGAATTGCGTCGTGGGTGCATTTTCAATTGGTTGTCTAGAAGTTATTTTTTCTGCGAGCAGCATCAGCTGCATCTTTCTACCGTAATTTTGAAGCTAAAGAAAGATATGTCCCTCTGCTTTTTCATTGCCGTCATCGATTCATCATTTTCAGCCAACCCCATGTTTTCAGAAGTCATCACGTTGCCCAGGGGATTGTGATAATGGCATATCTGCTGAAGGAAGCCCATCTCCTAAAGAAACAGAGTAAGAAACTGCAAAGACAGGAGGCAGGCTATCTTTTGCTTGGCTTTGCCTATTTTGACCCTCTGTGAAGATCAAAACGAAAATGATGCCCGCACATTGAGATGCTACCGGATCCGGAGAAAGATATAAATTACAATATGGAAGTTTGAAGAAAAAGCAGTTTATGAAGTGACGACATAGGATTCTTATCAAAACTGATGAAGTATGTATGTTGTGCGGCGATCATGCCTCTCGGCAATGACATGTGGTGTCGAAAAGCAAGCTTCAAAATTCAAGGGCAAAGTTGGCTGGAATAGATCTCGCAAGGCAATGCAGTAGGTGATTATGCCACGTCAGCCATGTAACCAATACATAAGAGAACAGATGCAAGGAACAAAAGTTTATGAAGTTTACAAAGTGTTACTTAAAGTCTAAAAAGAAGCTGTGGCTGTTAGTTTAGAACTACAACGATTGTGGTCGCTTTCGAAGATGCAACCTACAACGCCCTTATTATTGCTCACAGTCAACAGATACTTCTGCTGATACTTGTGCTTTTCTTGCAATAGGCTATGCGAACCAAACAAAAACCTTAGCTATATACACAGCTTGAATTGTAGAAATTCTTGAACTTTCCCGATACACAAGCAATTATGATACATTTTAAGTGAAATATCTGCTCTCATTCATCAGAAAAACCATTCATCAGAAAAACTATCACTTTCTCTTGACACATACTTGATTATTAACAAGGAACATCCAAATTATGCCACTATTTACCTATATTGAAGTTAACTTGGACAACGTAACGCATTCTAATCTGGTCAACATTGTAAACTATGTACTCGTTGTAGAGCAAGGCACCCTGCAAGGAACAGAAAGTCCAGAGTGATCATAGAAAATATTGAGTTAGAATTATGTATCAGTACTTATTATTCCTCCAAAAGCATGCATTACACATGTATACCAGTAATGTAACCTGACAGAAAAGGCTTGAGTATGCAATTATCTACCTTACGCTCTGATTGCTCCTTTGGCCTCCCTAAGGGAACAACAACACCCTCTTCCAGTGCCTGAGCTTCTGATGGATCCGGTGAAGTGGCACCAACCCCCTTGGTACTGCAATATTGGGAATATTAGGTCAAACCTCAAATACTTTATGTAGTTCTGAATTAGTTGGGTCAATTAATTTGAAAGCAATGAGATGATATCGTTGAGTGCAAAAGCAAAATAAGTCAAGAGTGGCAAATATATATGGAACCTGCACATCAGTTTTAGCAGAGAGAGAGAGCACGTTAATACGAAAAAATTCTTGATCATTAGTGTTTGAAAGGTGAACTTGTTACTGGTTCTTATCTGCAAATGGATTTCATAATCTAATCGGAAATTACTTGTCCACTAACGCCCCGAACCCCAGCAAGCCACCCATGACCACTAGTCCGACTGCCGAGGGTCTTGCTTGTGGTGTTATTTAGCAAAACACAAAAAGTTTTCCTTTTTTATGTTGTCCTTGAGGTATTTGCTTCTATGTGATGTAATTGAAATTGTGTTCACATTCAAACCTTAGCTTTCCAGCTGGCAACTTGTCGGCATCATACTTCGCATGTAGAAGCTCAGCCATGTCACCAAGTGCAACCTGAAGAGCATTTGATAGAGTCAGAAAGAGAAAGAAGGAGAGAAGCTATTTGCAGCCACATACATGTTATTCCAGCCAAGAAAAATTGAAAATTTCGAGTCTCTGTCTCTTTGTTCATTTTGCCAAAAAATTGTGCCTTCCAGTTATGGGAAAAAATTATAAGGACAAGTTATATCTGAAAGCCAGACTTTCCAGTGTATAGATGGTAAAAAAGATACTTTCCCGCAACTAGTTCTCCGTGTAATTAGGTGTCGGAGTTTCTGAAACTGCCAAAAAAAAGGGTGGTATCCAAAAATAAACTATGACCCAATTCTCAACGATATATGCAGGAGATTTCTACTCAAATTGCATGCATGAGTACAGACAAGGTTTTACTCATTGCATTTATTCAGCTTCTTCATCACCTCCCAAGCAGCACTCAAGCAGTTAAGCAACCAGCATGCTTTTAAGGTCAATCAGGACAAATACTGATACTGTGCTTTTAACTCAGGTTCGTTAAGTGCAAACTGTAAAAGGACAAATTTATACCTCACATAAAAGCAGAACACCAGCTGCGACAGCACTATTGGCATAGCAATAATTAGCACTTTTGGAGAACATATCTGCGAAGTAAACACCTTTCCCAAACATGTAGCCAGTTGCAGGGGCTTCAGGAGGAGCAATTCGCAAGCCTTGTTGTTGCACGGAAATTCCACTCAGTATGTATGGTACTATACATGGATAGAATTCTCAGAAAAACAGCCAACCATACTCACCTTGGGACAAAATGCCAGTCCAGTTTGTCAGACGAGAACCATGCCACAGAAGCATTCTGTTTGAGGTAGTGGAGAACTGAAAAAGAATTACAGTAGTCGTTAGTCAGCTACTTGCACTAGGCACACAATTGCTGAATCATATGTCATTATAAAATCAATTAAAAGAATCTGATGAAAGCTAATATTGCTCTGAGGAATAAGTATTCTAGGTCCATGCATGACGACCTTACTGAAGCGTTCAGTTTCCCCTTCTCTTGATACTCGGAATATTTGAACAATATCGACGGTATAACTAGAATGGGTCTTTGCATGGGTGTTGTGCATGTATGTTGCAATCTGCACTTGACACAATACATAAGTGGATCAGATCAGGCAGACATACAGGGTACTGAGGCAAAGGGAGGAGCAAATGAACAGTTTCGAGTGCAGAAGACAGAAATCATGCAAGGGAATGATAGAAGTAATCGTTTACAGTAACATTGATACCAGCGAATATTCCTGAGAACCCACTTCAAGTGGCATTAGTTTGCATCCAAGACGTCGATAGCGAGCATACAAGGGATCCTCCTATAAGATGAAAGACATGCAAATCAGCCAAATCGGAATCAGTCAAAAACAACTCAAACAGAAAGAGTACATATATCCACATCTCTGTGAGGAGCTAAAACAAGCAACTGAGATGGTTTAAAAGCAAAAAATAATTGTAAAAAAGCCACTATCAAAATAAGAACCAGCAGATCCCTTTAAAAGAGGATTAAGCAAGCAAAACAAGTCTTCAAGAAGGCAAATGCAGTACTATCTTGTATCCTTGTTTCTGAAAGGAGGAGGAGAATTAAAAAAAAGTGCAGAGTATATAAATTAGCAGTTGAACTTGATGCATTATCCCAGAGGACACATTTTTCCATGTCACTAGCCCTTAAAAGGGAAAAAGACAAATAGTTCCAAATAACTATGAAATCAGATCGCACTTATAATTGCCTGGAAGCTATGCAAACAGGTCCAAGTAACTCAAGAACTTAGCTTGCACTTACAATCTTGTAGATACTCTGACAACAATAAAAGAAAACATTTTATAATAAGTGGGTTCACTACACGGTGAATATAGTTCTCAAATTCTTTCCTTAAAGTTTCCATGTATGTCTTCTGCAGCCTTAACATCCTTCTGCCAATAGCCCCACAGAGATAATCTTCCAATTCCAGAAACTCACCAAAAAAAAAAAAAAAAAAAAAGGAAAGGAAAGAAATTTTGATGGAAAACCTGTTTCTTTTTTGGGCCAAATCAACATATAGACAAAGCACAAGCACGATATTCCCGCAAAATCACAAGATATCAAAATATTAAATATGAGTGTCGATCTTGAAAACTCTCTACTACAGGATTGACACCTACTTAGCACCTTAAACCTCCTCACCATCAAGGTCAAGAAAAAACACCATCCTTCAATGCCCTGTATGCTTCTGCAGGACACATACTAACATTCACCTACATCACAAAATACAGCGAACCAACCAGCACACGCATAGACACTACTAAGGTACCTAAATAAGGATTTTTAGTCTACATCCAAACTCGTGTCCCTACACTCAGTTGCAGATTAGTGCAAATTTATAAGTCAGCAAGTAGGAAACCATAAAAATTATACCTCTGTCCCGATATCATCCTTCAACAACTTGGATGCAACCTCTATTTCACCCAGAGCTTCAACCTTCAAAAATTGTAAGCAGCTGAGGATATATCATTTTACTTTTCACAAACGACAGCATAAGGGCACTTCCATAAACAGAAGGTTAAATCTCAAAACGATAAACTGCATAGAATTTTAACTTGTTAAGGAAAAAAACCAAAACCTCAAACCATTGAGTGTAGGAAGATCATGCATATGTAAGACTCTTTGAAATCACCATGCAAGTGATATGGTATCACACACGTAAACTGCCCTGACACCATATAAAAAATGCATATGGAACTGAAGAATGAGGTACCACACATGTAATAAACTTAAACAGGGCATGAATGATGAGAAATGTTGGCTTTAATACTTTGCTATAAAATCCAACTGTGAGCTTATGCCATTAGGTAGAGGGAGGCTACATACATATAATGCCCATTGAGATTTCATATTCAAGCGATGTGGGACAACACAATAGCAACACTAATTTTAAAGTTACTCCAATAAAGGAATTTCACATGGGGTTTAAGTGGTAAAGAACTTCGATCCATGATGCAATGGAAAATCTCATGGAAAGTGACTGAGCGGAAGTCATTTTTTAGGAGTCTATTGTAGAATATACACAAGAACAACAACATTTGTCTTTCTTCTCTGCAGTTCTCTTCCAAGTTAATTCTTCACACCAATTCCATAGATAACAAACTCATCTTGAACCAAGATGGACAATGGATGGAACTATGAACAAAGCTCTTCCAAACCATGTAGTAGGAAATTGCATAAGCAAGATCAGCAAAGTATGTATTGCAGAATCAATGGTGTCACAGAGAAACTTCAAACAAATTTGGAAAGAAATGATTTGTGTTCAACCTTTCACTTAGTAAATATTTCATTGAGAAGTATCTAAATTATGGACTATTAGGAGCCATAAATGGATCTAAACTCCTGCTGTGAAAATTACTTGTTCAGAAATAAGCATTTGCATCCGACAGAGCTTTACAGAATGTAGACAATCTTAATAAATTGAAGTATTAAAAGAAGATTCTATCTCCTTAGTTTCCAAAAGGATAACATATAAGAGAACCAAACCAAATGGCAGAGATCAGGTCACATGATGAAAACCATAAGGAAACGAGAAAAGAGACAAAGTAATTGGAAGAAGAGAACCCTTGGCAGCTTCCCTATGGGATCAAACAGCATAATCAAGATGTCACCAGAAGTATCCAGAAAATTGTTACAAAATAATAAATTACCATTTCCAACTTGCTCTTCAATTTCTGAGGGGTGTCAATGACAAACTCTCCTGCAATTAATATAGCCTCATCAAGTAAATTATCTACCAGTCGGTAAAACTCTAGAAGTGACAATGTATGACAGGAAAAGAAAGAGAAACTCACTCATTTTCTTAAAGCCAAAATCATGAGGTATAACAGTATAAAATTCACTGCCACAAATAAGGGGAAGAGCCTCAGCTTTGCCAGATGCATAAAAGAAGATGCATTTTGATCCAATAAACAATACTAAAAAAAAAAAAAAAAAAAAAAACTCTTCATTCTGTGTGTATATATATATATATATATAGAGAGAGAGAGAGAGAGAGAGAGAGAGAGAGAGAGAGATTTTTACCCGCTTAATTGTTCGAGCTTTTTCCTATCTGACTGTCCAATCACATCAGCAATCCTTTTTAATACATCATAACCCTGCAGAAGATGAACAATTGCAATGAAAAAACTAGTGGAGGAGTAGAGTTAACACCTTTTTTGCAACTAAAAAAATACAATCCCCAAGTGAGAGGAAAAGACAACTAGCTCTTCATTTAGAAGATTAATATAATCTTGATACAAAATAAGCAGAGGGATGAATCTCACAGGGAATAGATGGACAAGAAGCACGTATTGATTGAATGGATCGGCATCGTCTAGTATATTTAGAGGTATAACTAGGAGCAGAAGTGGAAGTTCTCATAAATTCTAAATTTTCACAATGATACGCTTAATAGTTTGCTGTAGAAAGGTGTGGACAATGAGGCATGCATACAGGTTCCTTGTGCCCTCACAGGCTAGCAAGAAAGCACGAAGCACGTGGTGAAACAGATTTGCATTGCCTATTTGTTCTGAAGCACAGATGCACCTCACAGCATCAATTTTCAGGTGCACAAGGCAATGAATTTTTTTGTGGCATTGTTCTGGGGACTCCACTCATCAAAATCTCTAACAAAATTTATTCACAAATAGGACCAAATGTGTACACACAATATTACGAGATAATGCTGTGTGGATGAATGACATGTCCTTCCTGCAAATAGCTGCCGTGTGGATGAATGACATGTCCTTACTGCAAATAGCACTTTCTCGGACAGAAAACTAGAAGGATTATGATACCAGAACAGTGCAGACTGAAACTTACGGGAGAACACAACTTTAAAGTGGTCTTGCAACCAGTGCACAATATAAATTATCATGCAAAAAATCAAACAAAGAGGAACGCTTAAATATAAAAAACTTAAAAGACAAAAAGCTGAATTGTAACAAAAGAGAGACTATCCACGGCATTAGTTGTAAACTTGCCTTCAATATCATCAATTTGCTAAGTTTACCAAGAGGCAGCTTTTCCGCATTATATCCTAAAATACAAGAAGATAAACAATTAAACAAACTAAAGATCCAGTAAAAAAGTTACCGAGGAAACAAAGAACCAAACAAAGTAAACTAAACAGATCGTGATGTATACTTATGATATGAATAAATGGGATAATGTGAGATGTTCTAAGGCATCTATTACACTTAGTTATGAACTGAAAGACATGAAATAATTGAAGAACTGACCTATTTCCATCATTTGCTGTTTCATCATACTGATATTGCATATCAAAGAGAGAAACTTTGCAATACGAGGCTCAAGTTTTGTTTCCCGCAGTTGACTTGTCGTAGTAACAGCAGTCTTGTTAATGACCTGAGAACAATTATGGCATTTGTAGAATATGCTGAAAAGATTAGATAAAAAGTTGAGATCAAGATTTCTTTAATCAATTTTTTGTTCTCGATTCTCCAGCAAACTCTGGTGATCAAATATCTTTCCCAACTTTTCCTTCTTTTGCACATGGACATAGGTAGACTTGGTTAATGTAGCTGAAAGAACACCGTGCTTTTGGATGCAAATACTCACCTCTTGTTCTTCCTTTCCACCATAGTCCATTTCCAGCCATGTATAGTATTTAGGGTGACAAATGAATTCCTTCCGATTGAACCAATGATTTCTCGTTTTAGCAAAAAATTTCTGTACAAACTCATTGATGGCAGTATCTCGTGATGTATAGGGGCCTTCTAGTTTATCTTGACCCTTAATACCAACTCTCCCCCATCTATAATAAACCATGAATGCAGCCCCGTCATCAGATTCTGCAAGCAATTTAACCATGAAAATCAAATAGAATTATTAACTTATTGGCAATTGTTTTGTCACAGAGAAACATGACCATGATATAAAAGGAAGCCGTAAGACTGGTCAAGCAAATTATCATGGATTCATTAGGTACTTCAAAAGCATGTAATTCTGGCGAATATGAAGGACAACAAAGTTAGAGCTATGACGTTTCCTTGGGCATAGCTATAAGATCTAATGGTAGTTTGTTCTCTTGATGGCCAAGCACTATATAGACACAGAAATTTTTTTACATGCAAATAATGTATTTGTGCAGGTATTTCAATATGTTATCCCCATGCCATATGGCATTTATTAACAAAATAAAGCTCCAGTGGATACGGCGTACTTCCTTTTGACTTCTTGCCCTTTCACTGATTTAGGATATACACATGGTTAACATTGTCTCAAAGGACATCACTAGCTCCTCCAACTACATATCAGCAGTCGCACCTGCTAGGTACAACCAAAATCAATTTTCTAGAACTCTACCTATATGCAAGAGAATCAAATATGTAAAACCAGAACTCAGGGATCTAACCTAGTAGCTGAATTGCATAGAACTTGTTATTGTTATGCCCCACATTTGTCTGATTCAACATAGCGTCATATACATCATCACCCTGCATTACAAACAATAGAACTGTTCAATATGATCTCATCGCATGTATCCACTTTAGCTACCACAGCGATTTGAAACAAAGGACTTGCCTCGTGTAGAACATGGTAATTCGCCTTTATGTGGTCAGGAAGCCATTGATCTAAAACCGCAACACCCTTTTTGGTTGCAGTAATTATCTTCTCTGTCTTCACTTCATCTGCTGCCACTTCTTCTTCTGCTTCTTCTTTCACTGCCACGGCCACCACAGCATTGAATGATGAGGACAAATGAGAAAAGGGAAAGAGAAAAAAGAAACAGAATGAGAAGAATGAGAGGCCAAGAAAGAAGCAACACATACACCTGGTCAGTAGAGCTAAATCGAACAAATAAAAGCAAACGACACTATGCATCATTGACTCGCGCGTCCTTCGAATTTCTTCAAAATGTCGCGCTACCAGCAAACTGAACCCTTCAAGTATGAAACTTTCTACATCTTAGCCCTTCCCCTTTCGCATTTGACGGTTGGAAATGGCAAAAAGACGCCGCTTTTAACAGAAATAAATACACCGCAACAAATTCCGTTCCGATTACCTCCATTTGCAGCCGCCAAGCCTTCCTCTGCCTCGCCACAGAGCCTCTCGAGCAGTTCTTTCTTCGACCCAGATGAGGAGACGCCCCGCCTCCGGGCTTCTTCGCGGAGCTGCTGAACGCCCAGTTCCCGAAACTGGTCCAGCGCTCTGAGTTTCGACGGACCGTGCGAATCCCCATTCGGGGTGTCCGCGTCCCGCTCTCTCTTTCCATTGACGGTCGAATCCACGGAATCCGCCGCTCGCTTGCTCTCCTTGGAGAGAGCCGCGCGGAGTCTCCTCACCAGGGTGGGCTTTGCTCCGGTGGTACTGAGCCCGCGGTGGGTGAGTTCTGCTCTGAGCTCGTCTACTCTGAGGTTTGTGGCCATTCTTTACGGTGGGGCAGAGAGAGAGAGAGAGAGAGTGTGTGTGTGTGTGGAACTGGAAGGTGAAGAAAGCGGGAGGAAGATGGAGAAGTTTTTAAAGGAGGGAAGAGAGGCTGATGGAAGCCAAACCAAGGTGTGCGAAGCACGATTCTTGGCGGGGTTTTACTCCGTCTGCGGGATAAAGATTGTAGAGGAAGCTTTCGGTTTTTTTTATTTTCCTAATTGCTTCTATTGATGTGCTGAATAAGTGTAAATGAATACATAGTCATATGACGAGAGAAAAATTGATTCCTTAAATTGAGGGAAAAAATTCTAGTTCGGGAGAGGCGGAAGAGATCACGTTGTTGGATTTTAGAATGATATGATATTATCCCTCGCAATTTGAGTACAGTTGGTTGAAGGTGAAGCTTGGTTTGCAAAAATCTGATGCGATTAGAATTCGGACCTTTTGTGAATACATTGGCAATTTGATCTTTGCTAGAGATGAATTGAACAATGAGAATCTTATGCCCAACTAGTTCCCTGACATTATGAAAATCAATAGCGACATGAATCTTATGCCCAACTTCTCCTCTTCTTCTCCTCCTCCTCCTCCTCCTCTTCTCCTTCTTCCTCCTCCTCCTCCTCCTCCTCCTCCTTCTTCTTCTTCTTCTTCTCTTCCCTTTTCTTATTCTTCATCTACCAAGTTCGCCATCGCCGCCATGCCGGTTGCCGGCAATCGGTTGAATTTGGAGGCTATTTTAAAATTAGGTGGGCCTTGCGATCCGGGTGAGGCCAAAAGAAATTGATTTCCAGCGAAACTTGAAGAAGAAGAATAGGATAAAGAAAGGAAAAGAAAAAAAAAAAAAGGAAAAAGTAAAAAAAAATATTTAAAAATTAAAAGAAATTGATTTGAAATAAAATCGGCATCAAACACAATTCTATTCCAGAGTCAGAAATTTTGAACAATTACCAAATAACTTAAAATACTTAGAAAATTGTTCCTGAAACAAAATAAAAAAGAATCATTTCTAATCAAAATTTGTTCCTAGAAACAGAATCGTTACCAAACGCACTCTTAACATTCCAGGAAATGGGATTGGAACCAAATACATAAAACCCACGAGTAGAACCTCGATCAATGGGACAGCCTGCCTAGTCGATGTTGCAGTAGGTAGTGAGCTAGTGTTGGCCTGGATAAAATTTGTGCATGATCGTGCCTTACAAATAACGCAAAATGCGTTTGACTACCACAAGATGATCATCGGTGGGAGACTTTAGGAATTGGCAAACTTGATTAATAGTAAAAGAAATGTCAAGATGCATCAAAGTAACGTATTGCAATACTCCAACAAAACTCTAATAAAGAGTGAGATCCGATAGTTGAAGGCCATCACCTTGGTCATGTTTTTGAGATACATCAAGCATTAAGACTAGTTTACATCCATCCATACTTGCATGCTTTTGATCATCCGTAAATATATTTTGACTGATTGAGTTGTATGCCTTAGGAATTACGTGTTATCTAAATGTCAATAAAATAAGAAAGAGGTCCAAGGTCTTTCATGCAGAACTGATGGTCAAGATATGAGATTAACTACTGTAATGCTAAAGTATCACTACTAGTGAGTATAATGTCATCAACGTACAGGAGGAGATATACAGTGATATGCCGCTGGTGAAAAGTGAACAGTGATGGCTTGGAGTTGGAGATAATGAATCCAAAATCATAGAGTTTGAATTAAACTTTTCATATCATGCTCAAGGGGCTTAACGAAGGCCATTAATGGTTTTTTTTTTCATGTGACAGATATGATTAGGTTTGCTCAAATCAACATAGCCCAGAAGATGATGGGATATGATCACCGTTTCTTGCAAATCACCATATAAAAATGCACATCCCACATCTAATTATTGAAGCAACCAATTATAAGAGACTGCAAGAGATAAAATAGATCATGGGACTAAAGGTCTCAACAAAATCAACACCCGAATGCTGATGGAAGCCCTTAGTAACAAGGCAAGCTTTGTAATGACTAATTGAGCCATACAAATTTCATTTAACTTGAAATATCCATTTGCAGGCCACTACACTCATAGTAGGATCATAAGGGACCACACATCATGTTTGTTGTTGTTGAAAAGACGTAAATTCTTAAACACCGCTTGGGAGTAACATGTTGATTTGGAGATATAATTAATGGTAAGTGCAAGTGGAAGTGGGTGAAGGGTGTGGGCAAAGACCTTTCATTTGGTAATATAGGACTTACACTTTATTTGCATTAGGTGAGTGGAAAAAGAATGACAGGTTGATTATCAATAGGTGGAGGAAGGATTGGCTAGAGGTCTAGAAGATAGGTCAAGTAGTCAATGATGAAGGCATCGGGGAGGTGTTGTTGGATATGAAAACGATTTATGAAGTGGTGGAAGGACTATAATTAACATACTCGGTTTAAATGACTCCAAAGAAATCGAGACTACGAGGTGGAAGATAGGAAGAATGAGTGCAAGTGAGAAAACTTAGTTTCATCAAAGATGACATAATGAGAAATATATAATCAAACAGATGAAAGATCCATACAACAATACCCTTTATGACTATAGTTATAGCCTATAAAACAACAGAGGGTTGATCGAAATTGCAATTTGTTAGCATTGTAAGGTTGAAGCCATGGGAAGCAAAGAGAACAAAAGGTTCGCAAGTGTGAATAATCAAGAAAAGTGTGAAATAAAGCTTGATATGGGGAGCAAATGTGATTTTGAAGTATGGACATGCGGCTAATCAAGTAAATGGTTGTGATGAAGGCTTCTAGCCAAAATTTAGGAGGCATATGTGCACATAGCTAAGCCAATTTTAATTATGTGGCGATGCTTGCCCTCTAAAACCCCATTTTGTTCGGGTGTGTGGGGCTAAGAATATTCATGTGTAATGCGATGTGATTAATAAAAATTGTTGAAGGTATTACTTGTGAATTCGTCACTACTGTTCGAGCAAAATGTGGTAATGATGTTTGCAAAAGATTTTCAACTTGCTTCTTAAAACAGACAAAGATGTCATAAAAGTCATATTTTATTTTCATGGGAAATAATTAGGAATATTTGGAAAAATCATTGATAAAGAGAACATAATAAAAATAACTAGAACTAGATAATGTGGAACAACGCCCCATGCATCACAATTTAATAATTCTAAAGGACAACTAGAGGAAGAATGATACTTAGAAAAATGTAGCTTGAGTCTCTTCGCTTACTAACATAAAAGCAAATGCATAAGCTCAATTTATTGGAAATAGAATCGATTGAGAAAATGGTCCGTTGAATGTCATGAAAGGAGTGACTAAGATGAGTGTGTCAATGATCCGTGGTGATGGAGGAACTCTAATGAGCCTTTGGAGTTGTGGATAATGTTGGAGTGCAAACTGGGTACAAGCCGTTCTCAATTGACCCTTAATATAGTATCCTCTCCATGGCCCTATCCTTAATACAAAAACTAGAGACGTCGAAGTTAAAGAGACGTTATCTTTGGAAAAGTAGTAAACGGAGAGTAAATTGTGTGAATTGTGGGATAGTGGAATATAGATTTGAGGTGGAGAGGTGATGAAGAGGATGAGATGGTGATGAACCAACATGTGCAATGGGTATACTATTAAATTAACGTCTCGAATTTGAATTTGGATAACGATTTGTTAAACCGAATTTGTTGATAAAGATTTTCTTCCAAGGATTAGAAATCGGATGAAGAAAGAAGAAACAATTTCCTTCGTGGACTTTTCTTTCAGACATGCAAATAAGTAAGGAAGATATCATGTGCAGCTACAAGACAAAAAAAAAATGAGTCTACATATTTTATTATCTTTATTGAAGAGTAAAAGTTATTTTTAACAGAATTGTGTAAAAAAAAGCAAGGATTTCTTTTTTATCTACAAAAGCCTAGTTCACGTTAAAGTAAAAAGGTGTTGGGCACACATATAAAACCCTAACACGGGTTCTTTCTTTAGAGTGTGCCGCAAAAAGACAAAAAAAAATGGGTCTACATATTTTATTATCTTTATTGAAGAGTAGAAGTTATCTTTAGGCTGCGCATGGTAACGTTTTTGTTTCTCCAAATTTCTGTTATTTTGTTCTCCGGAACAAAAAAGAACAAAGACCTGTTTAGTAAAACATTTGTTTCTAAGAATAATTTCTTTATTTTTTTGTTTCCGGGAATAGTTTTGAGAAACAAAAAAAATAGCTTCTTGTTCCCGATAATAATTTCTAGAAATAAGCCAATTTTCTTCTTTTTTTCTTTTGTTTCTCTCTCTTGCCGTGGCCACCTCCAATCGCTCGGAACCGCCACCGACGCCGCTGGCCGCCGCTGACCATCGCCACCGCCGCCACCGTCGACTGCCGCTTTGCCCGTCACCGCTCGCCGCTATCGACCGCTTCCTCCGGTGGCCGGCGGTCGGCAGCGACCGATGGGCTCTGCAGCAGCAGTTGGCAGCCAACGGTCGTGCAGCGGCGGTGGCGAGTGACGGGTGGCGGCGGTAGGCGGTCGGTGGTTGGCGATCCGTGAGCAAGAATAAAAATGAATAAATAAAAAGAAACTGTTGCGTTACCAAACGCATTTCTATTTTTTTCTATTCCAAGAGTAGAAATTTATATAGTTACCAAACGGATTATTTTACTTAAAAATTATTCCCCGGAATAGAAATAGAAAAAAACTATTTCTGAAAAAAAAAAAAAAATCTTCCTTAGCCAAGAAGTATTGTCATGCGCAGCTTTAACAGAATCGTGTAAAGAAAAGCAATGATTTCTTTTTTCCCTACAAAAGCCTAGTTCACGTTAAAATAAAAAGGTGTTGGACACATATATAAAACCCTAACGTGGGTTCTTTCTTTAGAGTGTGCTGCCAAAAGACAAAAAAAAATGGGTCTACATATTTTATTATATTTATTGAAAAGTATAAGTTATTTTTAACAGAATCGTGTAAAGAAAAGTAAGGATTTCTTTCTCCCTACAAAAGCCTAGTTCACATTAAAGTAAAAAGGTATTTGGCACACATATAAAACCCTAACGTGAGTTCTTTCTTTAGAGTGTGCCGCAAAAAAGTTAAGGAGTGCCACACACAAGAAAAAGAAGAAGAACAGCGGAGCTATACAAAGAAGAACAAGCAAATGATTTTTATTGTTTGTGGAGTACATAGAACGTTTTGCTTGAATTTGAACGTGTGGTAATTTTGTGTAGTGAGTTTATGTCCAAGTAAGTTGTTTATTTATAAACACTTTGGGTTTGGAATTAAATCTAGGTGTGGGAAACACTCGAGCGTATGAGCGATTATAAACTCCGATTCTCCGATTATAGTGGATTATTTGTTACTGACTCTCCCTGTGGATGTAGGTACCAATACTCGAACCGAACCACGTAAATTTCTGGTGTCTTATTATTTCTTGTTTATTTCTCAGGTGATTCCGCATTGACGTAAGTTGTAAGATCATTTTATTTCCGCATATTACATTCCAACAATTGGTATAAGAACTTGGGATCAGATTTCTTGATTGTGATTTGGCGCTTTTACTTGTATGATTATTATCTAGAAATTATGTTATTGCAATTATGGTTGAGAGGAAATCTGATATTGAGAAATTTAACGGGAGCAATCATAATAGGTGGGGATTAAATTTGGGAATTACGGGTGCGTTTGGGAAAGCTTTTGGGAAAAGCCTTTAAAGAAATACAAAGGACTTTCGTCTAAAGGATTTTGATGAAATATGAAAACTATTTGGTAAACTATAATTAAAAAGTGCCTTGAGAAACAACTTTGGGGAAATGTCGTTTGGTAAACACATATTTGAGAAGTCCTTTAGCACGACCGATTTAAGTTTTTTATTTTTTATTTTTTTAATTGAAAATAAAAATAATGACTTTATTTTATATTTTTGCACTAAGATGTAATGTAAAAAAGATATATTAACAAATTCATAAGTTAAAACATACATCAAAGTGGACTTTTTCTCAATTTCAAAAGAAAAAGAGTAATTTCATTATAATAAACATGATTACGTATACATTGAAGAAAGAAATAGGTTTTCATTGAAAATTACAAGCATCCTTAAGTATTTACTAAACTCATTACTATTTGATCACGTAAACGCGTCATGTCAAAAAATAAATTATTATTTGAAGTACTGGCCGCATCATTTGTATTATCAAGGTCAACTAAATATCCATAATTGAGATCAAAATTTACTCTTACAAAATGTCTAGGGATAAGTGCATTGGAAGTCCTAAAATTTGTCATGAAAATACAATTAAATCCTAAAAATTTTAAAAAGTGCAATTAAGTCCAAAAATTTGTCATGAAGTATAATTAAGTCATATAACTTTCAAAAAGTGCAATCAAGTCCTAAAACATATCAAAGTGGTTCAATTTAAGTCCTTCCATTGATTGCATTTTTTGAAATTTTTAGGACTCGGTTACACTTTCGAGACAAGTTTTAGGACTTGATTGAACTTTCGTGACAAGTTTTAGGACTTAATTGCACTTTTTGAAAGTTTTAGGACACAATTGCATTTTCATGATAAGTTTTAGGACTTCTAATACACTTATCCCAAATGTCTATCATTAACGGCATTTCGTCGTATATAATTATGTAAAGTCATTGCTGCTATAATAATTTTTAATTGCTTACCATCTAGAGATTCTTTCTTTAGTGGTCTAACCACGGCCCACGTCTATTCCAAATTCGACCTCAAAGCCGGATTTTGGCAATTGGGCATCCATCCTAAAGACATCCAAAACAGGATTATGTATCTCGAACCAGCACTTCCAATGGAAAATTCTTCCTTTTGGCTTAAAGGTAGCACCATCCCTCTTCCAAAAGGTCATGTGTCGTATTTTCCAACCGATCTTATCAAGTGCAGCCGTATACATTGACGATATTCTGCTCTACAGTCCTGATGAGCAGTCACACTGTCAACTTCTTGAGCAGTTTGCAGAAATCGTGAAAAAGCATGGTATTATGATTTCTCAAAAGAAGATGAATATTGCCCAGACAGAAATCGAATTTCTTGGTATGCACCTTAACAAAGGTACATACTATCCAGGGCCACATATCGCTCAAGAATTATTGAAATTTCCTCAAGACAACTTCACAACAAAGCAAGTTCAACAATTTCTTGGGATAATTAATTATCTCAGGATTTTTGTCCCAAACATTGCAAAGCTTCTGATTCCTTTGCAATCCATGCTGAAGAAGAATTCCCCACCTTGGGGAAAAGCTCAAACTAAAGCAGTCGCTGAACTCAAGGAGATTATACAGAATCTTCCACCATTGCAAATACCATCAACAGGCAAAAGAATTCTTCAAACTGACGCCAGTGACGAATACTGGGCAGCCATTCTTTTTTAAGAAATTGATGGTAAGAGACACCTCTGTGCTCACAAAAGTGGAAAGTTTTCTCAAGCTGAAATGTATTACCATTCCACTTTTAAAGAAATCCTAGCAGTAAAAAATGGGATCAAAAAATTTGAGTTTCATCTCATAGGCCACCACTTCCTGATAGAATTAGACATGGCATCTTTCCCTCAAATGACCAAGTTTAAACAAAAATAGATTCCAAATTCCCAACTGCTTCGATGGGCTGAATGGTTCTCAAAATACTCCTTTGAAACTAAGCATATTCTTGGAAAGAAGAATGTACTTGCTGACTTCTTATCAAGGCCAAAAGCACCAGCCGAAATCAACATGTACATCAAGAGGCCTGATTTCCATATGCTTAATCATGGAGTGAAATACAAAATTGAGAAGATCAAAGATTCGCAAAGCTGGAAATACCCCCAGGAGATTATTCAGCAAATCCAGAACGACAGTCTTGCTGAGAACCTGGAGAACCTCATGTGGCAAAGCCATACAGATCTATTCAGATTGAATGGAGGTTCAATTCTTTATCCTTTTGGGTTAAATATGGATTATCCATTCATTCATCCTCTTATCTGGAAGGAAGATGATTTTCCTGAACAGCTCAAAACGTTATTGTGGTACTTAACCAATAAGTACCTAATAGCTTTTGAAATTCCAACCAGAAGATTCATTGCTAACCTCACAAAGATATTCCTGCTCGGAAGAAACATTGAAAAAGAATGTGATAGAAATCTTTTAGATTTTCTAAATTGGTTCTATCATCCTACATGTTGGAAACAAGACTTGGAAAAAGAACTAAGAACCATGACACCAAATCCTGAGGTCCACACCATCCTATTTTTCCGACGTCCATGGAATTTTTCTAGAAATAATGGAAGTATTCTCGATGCACCACTAGAAATAGAAACCACATCCTATAAACCTAACTTGAACAGCCGAGAAGCCCAGATTTACAAATCTTATCCTAGATCTGTTAGACTTTGTGAACATGAATACCGAGAACTCTAGAGAATTCTATGCCAAGAAAACAAGACCATTCCCGAAGATGTTTGGAATAATGTACCTACTACGTGGGATTATTATGACCTAACACCAGAAGCTAAGGAAGCACTCGAACAATACAGACAAGCCATATCATCCCAAGAGCCTGAAATGACAACCGAAGATGACATTGTCCAATCCACCCAGGACCCCTATGCACGCTTTGGAGGACCTCTGTCCCAGGATCCCTACGAACAATTCCAAAGCATGGACACATCTTTCTATGCATAGCCATCCAACTGGCCTCAGCCAAGAATTCCTACTGGCCCTCAAGAAGATGAAAATACAAACTAGGCTGAAGAAGAAGCATCACATTGGGCACATGAAGAAGCATCCTCATCATGAAGGCTGAACCAGATACTCTCACCTGAAGACCTTGAAGCCCTTGAACAGAAATACAAAGCACATCTCCTAGAAGACAGCTTGGAAGACTCAGTATGTAGCTACAATACTCGTGACGGATGAGACCGTTGAGTCCGTACAATTTCACTGTAGCAAAATCACTGTTCACTTTTACTGTAGCACTAGGCTAGGAAAGTACATTCCGATCGATTCGTTCATAGTGTGCGAATAATTCCCTCTTGGAAGTTTCCGGTGCCTCTGTTTGTTTTTGGACCTGTGAGCTAGGTCCCTGTGTGTGTCCTTGTGACTTCTTATTGCCTATATAAGGCAAGGAGGGTATATTGTTTTGGGCAGAGTCCTCTGAAGTAAAGTATGTACTTTGTGAAAATCTCTCCATGGCTTTCTAATTTCCTCTTCTTCTCCAGCCTGGTAGGATCCTCCAAGAAATGCAGCTTGGGTAGGTTAGAAACGCTTCCATCCTGGCATCTCGAGTGTCTCTAGGCTCGAACTAAAGTAATGGTGAGTAGTTTTCGCTAAAGGCTGTCCTTAAAGGGCTTGAACGGGAGTTGTTCGCCCACTGTGGGATGCATACCTGCAGGAAACTTACTCTCCTTCCCTGGTTCTCAGTCTAGGTCCATTCATGGTAAATCTTCCACTTCTTCTTCAACATACCAAAAGCTCGCTCAATTTTCGATCGCACTGAGAAATGAGCACGATTGAATACCTCTCGATAGCCTGTAGGGGCGTGACCTTATTAAAATTATAACAACTTATATCTAATTTCTTTATATGGTCTCAAATAACTCATCGGATTTGGATATCCAATATCTACTAAATAATATTTATCTGCACAAATATAATATAAATTTAACCAACATAGGTCATATTAATACATATTAATGTACAAAAACCATTAATTAACAAATCCGAAGGAGGATGAGGAAATTGCAGATCACATCTCCCTAAAACTTCATAAAAAATATGAGTTTTATAAGCTTGTCCCTCTCAACTAGTCTAAACATAAATGAATTACATATTAAAATTACACACCGCCAAAATATTTTGAGTCGGTGTACCTTTTCAATTAATAAAACAAATATGATCTTTTGTACGTATCACCATTAGGATATGAGTGCTATCAATTATAATTCGAAAACAAAAACACAAATATTATTGTATAATCAAAATTTGCATTTATTTCTTTCTTCCTCTTATATAATCGAAACATACCTTAAAATATGGATAAAATTTTCAATTATTTTTTATCTTCTCTGGAACATCCCTAAATTGCCAATTAGCTGGTTGGATTAAATCTTTTCCCATTTCACATACTTTGTCTAATACTAAGCTAAAGTACCTGCTTATAATTTCCCCAAAGCGTTGAAAGTGCTATTATATTAACCTATTATCTATATCATGTCCTAAAATATGAAGAAATATTCGAAACATTTCTGTAATATCAATATTCCTAGTTCCTTCAAGATTATAGCGTGTTACTAAATCATGAATTAAATTATTAAATACAATCTTATCCATTTTAAATATTTGATAACACTTTATCAGATTAGCATCTTCGCCATCAACTCTTCTAACCATGCATTTCTTGTATATGATGATGTCCTACAAGGTTTTTTGTGATTGTATATTGCCTAATAAGCGATTGCGGCTTCAGTAATTTCCACAAATTGCCAATATTTTTCGTCCTCTTTTTCATGGATTTCTCTTTCAGGAAAATCGTTCATATCTATTTAAAGTAATAAAACTGTAAAAAAAAAAGTGATGGATAATCATCCATCAATGAAACAATTATCATACATAATATATATACAAACTTCACCTAATCAAAAGAACATAAACTAAAAACACAGGTTTCACATTAAAACATAATTAAAAAAAGAGTTCACAAGTAGTGCAAATCACCATCCAAAATAAGTCTCACATTACAACATAAATTAATATAAAATAGCTCAAACAAGTAACTAGCATCCTAGCAACGACTATTATGCTCTTCCAACTTATACTTCAGCTACTCAACTTTTTCTTTATCTCCATCCAAGTTCATAAAAATCTGCATGTTGTCTTTTTTCTTCTTTTTTTCAAAAAGATGAGCAAGTGCAAAGAAGAACAACTTTCTGTCTTGCTTAATCTCGGTATGGCTTTCAACGTTTGCATAATTTCTTTGTAAGGATCAAACTCCTTTGCAACCGATGTTGCATTACTCCTAATTTCAACTGCTGAACAAAGTATGTCAATTTGCGATGCTAACTTAGCAAGTCCGGTCAATTTTTTCCCTCTCTTTCCTCGAGCTTGCTTCATTGAACTTTGTACTGTTCTTTTATGGCTCTTACTTTGACTTGGTTGGACATTCATTTCACCTACATCACACTTTAAAACATCATCAGTAGATCCGGCACAACCACCAATATTAGCTTGTGTGGCCTCAAGATTCTCAGTATTGCATAAATCTTGTGCAGAATTTCAAGTAACACTTCCAGTAGCAAACGTACCCTCGAACATTCTGTCCAACAAAACTTCAATATCAGCATGTATCCTTTCGTTCGAAAGACTTTAAGCTTAGGACTAGCTTGTTATAATAAGATATATTCATGAGTTATATTATAAAAGATTAACTTACAAAAAAAATCCGACAAAAGAAGAGATAAACACCTTAATCTTTTTCTCACTCCATTCATCACTCGCATCAATGGTTTTCTTCCTTGGATCCCATTCTAATCTAGTTTTCTTTTGAACCAATTACTTCCATCTTTTTCCATTCTTCCTTTAAATTATCTCACTTACTCTTTATTTGATTTTTATCATATTTTTTGCCCATTGGCTCCTCAAACTTGTTAATTATAACTGTTCATCTGTCTCTTTTGTTGCTTGTAGGACGATTTCCTTTTTCAATTTGTTCAATGCACAATTGACAAAAAGTTTCTACATCTTTCAAGCTCCAATATGCCTATTCTTTTGATAAACTCACCATCTTCCAATAAAATAAACACGAACATATTTGAAAAATGAAAACAAATGAAATTAACTAATGACCTAATTCCTTAATGGTAAATGAACCCATATGTATAAAGACAGAACTATGCATAGCATAAAAAATTCTAACATATGAATTCCTTTATTTTGGAGCTATTTTGATTAATGTAAAGTCCAGTTGAAGGACTTATCAGCTCTTGCACTAATGAGACTGATCACCCTAAAGATTTACATAACTATGCTTCTTCCGCGAAAGTGGCTACAAGCATTTCAAGTTAGAAGATGCCCAATAAGCCCAACATCATATCCCAAATAAAAAACAAGGATGATAGTACTCCCAAAAGGACCAAAAAAGGAAGCCGAAAAGGTCAATCTCCTCCTCATTTAATACTTGCTAAAATGCCATTATAGCTTACATCAAAAACATTTGCTAGACTGTACAAACCTTTTAGATAAGGAAATGTATCCAATTTCTTCATAAATCAATTCCCCACATAATGCTAGGCATGGCAACATATGAAAAGCAAGAATCTCATCGATGACTGCTTCTTTAAGAGCAACTATGAGGTCAAACAGCAGCAAGAGAAGAAGCAAGGACCGTACCATGCAGTTGTGTTTGGGTAAAAATATGGAGATATGACAGAAGGACGCAACACAATTCGGCAAACACTACACAAATAACTCCTTAGACAATGAAAACTATAGATGGGCACAAACAAATTCAAATAGATAGATTCCCAAACTATCAATATAGGAGGCGCAACCTAGAGTTTTTAAAGCATCATAATTAAGAGAAGAATTAGATCGTTCAAAAGTCAAAAGTAAAAAGACTAGTTAAATTTCAATTATTCATCTTGCTAAATGCCAAGCTTCTTATTTTTTTCCCACCCATAAGAATGTAAAACTTTTTTGTTGTTTTTTTTTCTCATTTTTAATTTTGTTTCCTAAGTAGCATAAATGGAATAAGCCAATACATGTCAAACAAAGGGTGAGGATCTAGTAGAACCATATGTAGGCTTGCATATGATTGCTTGATCTTGGCAAAATGATTTACTGATAAGAAATTAATTGGCCCTGCACATATCTGCAGGCCCCTGATGTACAAATGAGCAAAGTGTTTGCAAATTAAAATTTTGTTAAACCCTTCGGCTAAAGTGGTCTCTCTGCCATCTATATCTGCAGGATTCTCTAATGAACCTTGAAATTTCGCTCGATTTTCATCTCCCTTGTCCTCTCTCAGTCTCTCTCAAAAAGTTTCTGTTATTCAAGCATCTAAATTTATACTCATCAAGCATGGCATCGAAAGTATCATTCATGAAATCACTACACGCTTAAAAATCACAACTAGAAAAAGCATAATAAGAAGGAATTGAATCAAAAGAACTTGGATTTAGGGTGAGACGAGCAACTAGGTTCTCAGCGAAGAGGAGGCAAACACGAGAGAGACCAGCGACTTGATTCAAAAAAGAAAGCAAACACCAAGAGAGAGGCGAGCACTAGTGACTGATGAGCGAAGACGGAAGACGACCAAGCAGTGACTAGATAGGCGAGCAATGAAGAGCAGTGAAACCAAAGGTGCAGTGAAACCGAAGGCGAATTACAAAGGAGCGTAATGAGAAGTGGCTTTCGGGTTGTATGGGGGAGCTCGGTTTGACAACGATTCTTGGTGTGTGCATGTGGATTTGAGAGAGAAGAAGAAAACGAAAATTTTGGGATAGTTGGGTGGCACACAAAGGGAAGAGGCAAAAGCATGTGCAGATCATCTAGGGTTTTCAACTAAAGGGTTAAACTTGGAATTTCATTAAGTTATCAGGGCAACAATGGCAATTGTACAAAATTTATTAATGGGAGCCCATCTTACCGAGAATGCTGAAATGCCCAAGGCAGGTGCCCAAGGGAGGGTCATCCCCCTGCCATAGGCATTTCAACCTTCAAAAGGCTTACTTTCTTTTAAGGGTGTTTACAAAAAAATTTGTTGAACACTCATTTTTAACCCAAAGGGCTTTGGAAGCCTAAAGTGGCTTCGAAAAGCCATATCCAAACGCAGCCCAATAGTGCTGGTAGCCTCATAATTGGAGGGAGCCATGAAGAAGAAGAAGCAAGATCACAAGTAATGATATTCCATGAAGATTGTAAAGGAAACTTTAAGGTTACGTTTGGTCGTCCAGATTTTTAACTAGCATAGGACTAAATAAGATATGATATGAAATCTTGGAATTTTGTTATATGCTATCAATTATTTGGTGTTATGAAATCTTGGAATTTTGTTATATGCTATCAATTATTTGGTGTTTATAATAATAAACTCGGATATATTTATATTATATCATATAAATTATTTGGTACAAACGACATATTAATATAAATGAACAAAAAAATTTACAAACGAATATGGTAAAAATCTCTCGCAACACTCTTACCTACTTTTTTTTTTTTATTTGCTTTTTTCTCTTTTTAATTAATTTCTTTATATTAGTACAATTCACTATTTGATAAAATTTATGAAAGAATGATGGAAGGGCAAGAAAGAAATAAATGAAATATAATTTTAATTTTATCAATTTAAAAAGTTAGTCATTTGAGAAAAATAACTTTTCTATTATGGATGTTAGAAATCTCATTCACCTTTATCATACTTTCTCTCATTTATTTTAATTTTATCAATTTAAAAAGTTAGTCATTTGAGAAAAATAACTTTTCTATTATGGATGTTAGAAATCTCATCCACCTTTATCATACTTTCTCCATAGGATAATTTTATTGGTCTATATCCTCTTATATCCGAATTTATTCTATTTTGAGTAAGCACCAAATGCTGAATAGGATAAATCTTGTTCTATCTTGAATTTTATTTTAATTGCCAAACGTAGCCTAACTTTTTTTGACTTTCCATATTGTTACTATTGATGTATAGAATGAGTTTAAATAGATACATAGTTATATGATAATAGTAAAACTGATTCCTTCAATTCAGGAAAGAATCCTTAAATTGAGGAAAGAAATTAAAATTCAAAAATGTAAAATTTTGAGAGAGGCAGAAGAGATCGAGTTGCTGAATTTTAGGACGATACGTTAACACAGGAGAACCTACAGATCCTACAAGAAGCCCAACAAAGGAAAAGGGGCCGAATCGAAATCAAGAAAGTCTCCAGTTGAGTTCCTTTTCCTATGCACTCCAAAAGGGTCCGCTTCCCATTTCAGCCTTACCTAAACAACACGTACTTTCTGACCTGCTAGAACGTTTTCATCGACCTCCTGCAAATTTTTTTATCAAAGGGGTTTCAATAGGACATTGTCATCAACTGCTTTGTTTTCAGGCAAGTACCACATTAAGGATCGAGCTCTCCGTCCTGGTCTGTTAAGCTGGATTCCATGTCCATCGCTCCATTGCTATCGAGCTTAATCCAACCACGTTGGGGGTGTTCTCCATGCTCAAGCTTTCCTCGTCTTGGATTTTATTTCTAGCAGTCTTCCCCCCTTTTAAACGAAAGGAACTCGCCTGCTCTGATAGACAAAATTGAAATGAGATGATTAGAACAAGGTAGAACATCAAGAACCCATTCTACTACGGTGGACCCAAAGGACCCCTGACCCCCTCTACAGAAGATACAAAGCCCATAGGGGTTCTGGGTCTTGGGCTCCAGCCGGGGAAATTCCTGCAATTGGATTTGATCCAGTTAAAACAGTCCTCGCTAAACAAGGCACAATATGCCAGATAGGTGGACAGACTAGTGATGAATCAATTCAAATGTAACTCTTAATCGGTAATTCACTGGCAAACTCCATTGAGACTCATACACTAGCGATAATGACATAAATGATTGTGTAATACAGTCCTTAAATTTTTAATTTATTCAATATGATTTTTGAATTATAACTCAATGTGTAATGTAATCCCTAAATTTTTTTGTACATATCCAGCTTAGTCCATAAATCATATAAAAGTGTTCAATATTATCTTTTCATGAATTTAAATTTAGTGGAACTTGTTGATCATTTTAACCAAATTAAAAAAGTTCAAGACCACAGTGCACATTAGGTTACATTTATTTTTTTTTTTGGTCGAAAATAGAAAATAAGAATAAAAAATCATGTTAAACAAATTAAAAGTTTGAGACTACGTTGCACATTTGGTCAAAATTTAAAAATCATTTATGTCGTTTTCCCTAATTTATAAGGATGTAAACTCCTTATCACGTCATCCCACAATCTTCCGGCACATCTGATCAAGTTAAATATTCCTCATCTTAAAACAATTGTATCCACACCGAAAAAGTTAGTCATGCGAACCGAGGGCACTTATTGAATATACTTTCGGAATCATTGGACTTTCCAAAATAGTAATCGCGCACGACACGTACGGGAGCTGTTGGTAAATTACTTTATTTAATTGACCAAAATCCCCCCAATACAAATCGAAATCACAAAATTCTTGTTTATTATCACTTGTGGCTGTCGTTGCGTAGCCTTTTGCAATGGACAGATTGCCAGAGACGCACGCGGGCGCAGAGGGGTGACCCTTCCGTAGGCAAGCCGGCCATCGCGAAATGGAATAAAATAAAATGAAAAATAATTATTGCATGATCTCTGTGCATGCGAGCTGCGCAAGCTCCCCAAAGCATCACCGACAAAAGGATAAAAACAAAGCAAGAAAAACAAAAGAAAGAAAAAGAAAAGGTGTCTAATGCTTTTTAGAAAAACAAAACAAAATGAACAAAAAATAAAAAAAATTACGAATTGCGGCGATCAGAAACCAAGCCACGAATCTTAAACGGCGCCGCCGGTTTCCGTCCATTTTCTTCTGTTTCCGGATCCCAAAACCTTGGCATGGTCGTTCGGAAATCATCAACGGACGCTCGGTTCGAGAGATAACAGAGGTTTGCCCATTCTACAAAGTGCAATAATATCATTGACTTATTATTTAGTTATTTTTTGGACCTGAGTAAGTCCCTAAACTATTTTATCTGAATTTTAGAATGTGAAACTTGAGGGTATTCTTTCCTAGATTAGAAAGGTAAAAACTTAGACCAAGAAACTTGGGGGTAACTTCCCGTTCCTCTCAAACCAAGCATCCGTTATAGAATTTCGAAAGGCGATGCTAAGATTTCGAGATTCAGGAATAGAAGAAAATGGTTGGATTCTATAAAGTGCAAGAATATCATTGACGTTTTATTTAGTCCTTTTTGCAAGTGAGCGAGCACCCCAATCAACAAGACAAGAGCAATCGGTTTTTGGAATCCCGAATAAGCTCGTGCCAATAAGTACATATTTTCCGTGAAATCTAATGTCAAGATTTTGTCGTAGGAAGTTGGCAGTATGTGTTTACGCCTGGCGGTTTTTGTATTCCATGTTTGAATCTAATACTTTCGTGAAGTGACATGTTATAGTCTATGCCTCACGCGTGAAATGTGTCTACATCATGAACTTGAAACTCGAAATTAGTATTCTTGCGGAGATTATGCAACACATTTGAAATCATTGTGAACTAAAAAAAAGTTTGTGAAAATATCTTAAGAGTATACGACCGCATTTTAGATTTAGCGAAAAGTGTGCTGTTGACATGATAACTGACGTGTCAACATGGACACAAACGCATTTTTAAGCTTGTCATAATCAGGTTAGAGCTATTATATATTTGCATATAAATGGATTGGTTCACTTACAACATGAAGTCATCAATCTTTTTTCTTTAGGTATCGATATGATTTAGGGGTGAGCATCTAAACCGATGAACAACTACCTAGTTAAATTTCAGAGTATGCGGAGTAGGTTCCAAGTTCAAAAAATTAAGAATTTACTTCGACAGGTAGGTTCTAGGTTCTAAGTAGATGGAAATTGAAGCCTAAAAAAAAATTTTTTTTAATAGACGATCTTATGCTATTCTATGACATCATTAGTCTAAGCTTCTATTTTTATGGCTGAGACTTTTACTTTATTAATATTTCATATTATTTGTATGTTTAAATAAAAATTGTGATCAGTGAATTATAGTAGCAAACGGTGGTCATTAAAATTGATGATTTATTACAATAATTCAATAAAAAATACAAGTGGAATTTGAGTGGAACCAAGAAATGATCTTGGTAGGTTTCGGATTTCATGATACGTAGGTTGATTCCAAAAAAAAGGAACTTATCCAGTTAGTAGTTTCCATGTTGCAAGTGGAACTTGTATAGAACTTGATATTACTCACCTCTATTATCGAACATAAATTTATTTGTTAATTTATTTTGGCAATTTGGGCTCTGCACGTGCGTGAATGCGATTTTTTTTTTTTTTCATTTTCTGAATATTCGCATAGCTCGCAAGGGTAAAAGGGTGCAAGATCACATGTGAACACACGAGCGGGACGGCCAGGAAAGAGAGTTCCCGCTCGAACGTCGACCTAAAACGATGTGGACGTGACCGTGTGAGGCGACCCCGGCATCGCGCGGTGCTCGTTGGCTCCCGCGGCCGGCTTGTCAAGTTGGGCCAAAAAAGACAGTGACCAAGACGTAATCCCAGTTGCCGCGTCAAGTTGGCAACAAGCTGTGATCCGGACATCATCCCAATTGCCTTCTTTTCTCTCCGTTTTAGTCATCCATCCATACAAACAAACTATTATAATAATCCATATTTATAAAATGATTTTCTCACGAGAGCTTTGAAGGTACTTGTTCAACACCCATTTTAGAAAAAAATAGTAACTTTTGGTTGCATCGCCTTCTTCATGCTACGTGCGATCGATGCTCTACTGATCGAAATATTTTCTCATTAAATATACCTGATTGGTGTTCGGGAAACACTGAAATCCCCTTCAAAAAGAAAAGCCCTTGATTGTCCTATCTTTTACCATCTTATTGAATTGTATTGTAATAACTCGACAACTTATTGCTCTCTAAAAAGATCAAGACGATACTCATGTTGCAAGCTGTGATCCGGACATCATCCCAATTGCCTTCTTCTCTCTCCGTTTTAATTATCCATCTACCCATGCCCGTATCTTTAAAATGATTTCTCTAATGAGAGCTCCCAAGGTACTTATACAGCACCCATTTTAGAAAAAAATAGTAATTTCTTTATGCATTGCTTTCCTCGTGTTGCTTACAACCGATGCTTTATAAATTGATATATTTTCTCAGTAATTGTTCCTAACAGGTGTTTGGGAAACACCGAAATCCCTTACAAAAAAAGTCCTCGATCATCCTATCTTTTGTCATTTTGTTAAAATGCATTATAATAAATCAAAGTCTTACTGCTCTCTAAGAAGATCGAGCTCAATGGATAAATTAGTATGTTGTGATGTCATAATTAATACTCCATAAGAAAGCATGAGTTCTTATTCACCATTCACCTGATTACCATCCCTAATATTGGAAAAATGAGTACATATAATATCTTTTACTTAAATATGTCAATTCACATCCTAAAGAGACCCATTTATAAGCTTATTATGGACATGCTTAATTCTGAATACTACATGTTTTCATAAAGTCATTACACATGACGTGAGAATAAATATTAAAAACCGTAAATTTTTCTAAACCAATGATTATGCACAATACAAGCACAATAGCCGCAACGGAAATTGCAATTTTTTTTTTTTTTTA
Source organism: Eucalyptus grandis (assembly GCF_016545825.1). Classification (NCBI taxonomy): domain Eukaryota; kingdom Viridiplantae; phylum Streptophyta; class Magnoliopsida; order Myrtales; family Myrtaceae; genus Eucalyptus; species Eucalyptus grandis. Next base: position 15,170,179 of record NC_052619.1, on the reverse strand, counting down.
AATTAATAGCTTAACGAGTGCCCAGGACACTCGGTCGGTGAAACCCACGAAAGCGTTCAAATCATTGCATGTTTTCTGTTCTGTTTCGTAATCCCAAATTAACGGGGGGAACGTGAAAAGCATTTTCCGCTTTCCCTGGAGGCCTTCCAGAACGCGGGAGCGTCTTCGCCGCCGCCGCGATCGTTCTACCGCTGCTCGACACGCGTGCGGCCGCGATGCCCGCTGGCTCCACCCAATCGACGGCCGCGGAGCTTTGCTTATGAATTACGGAGGATTTTCACAGGAGCCGGAGGGAACGCCGTCAATGCCTCGCGAGGAGGAAACGCTCGTTTCACGTGCTCGGATGGGGACAGGCCTACGAAAGAACGAGTCAACTTCTCGTGCGTGTCCTTTAGACCGCGCTGATTTGATTCGAGCGGAAGCTTCTGCTTTCCTCCGCTTCTGCTTTTCCAGCAACGTGAATACTCCCTCAAATGATGATGCTTGCCGATAGACAGTGACATCCTCCGCGTGCGACTTGCTTTCTAGACGGAATGCTCATTTTTTTTCACTAAGAAAGAGCATATTTGGGTGAATTATGTAAAAGAAGTCCGGTTAACAAGTGACCATAATGCGTTAGTTAATCTAACCAAAATTAAATATCGCACTTTGGCATTGTAAGATATCGTACATTTAGTCCAGATAGTAAAGTTTAGGTTTTTCGAAACACTTTATTCGACGAGAGGTTTCTTGACTCTTATGGTTCAACAGTTTAGAGAACAAAAAATATTTAAAATTGATAAGATTCGTTTTTTTCCTAGTGGCTCGTAGAGGTAGAACCATGTCCATTCACAATTCGCACGGTACGGGGAAAAAAAGAGGTATATAATTTTTTATATTTTCCCAGATTTCTTCCTTTTGAAGTTGCTCCATTCGAGATCACTGTGAACGAATTAAAAAAAACAAGAAAAAATCCCATAGGACGGCTCTAAGTAATCATCACAAGGTGGCCAACCAGAAGAGCCGTCTTTGACCTGGCCCCAACCTATGGACCTCCTTTCTCCGTCCCTACAGCGCCTCTCTCTCTCTCTCTCTCGCGTATACCCCTCATCACCTCTCTATATATATAGCCCAAACCTCCTCTCTCCAATCCATCTGAAACGCAGAGAGTGGAAGAGTTTCCAGAAACCAAGAAACTCTTTCTACGGCAGCGTCGAGAAACAGCAGACAAAACCCCTCTTTCCCTTCGATTCTTTGTGCAACCGTCAATCAATGGCTCGCTCGCTCTCGAACGCCAAGCTTTTCTCGGTCGCCCTCGTCGACGGCATCTCCGCCTCCATCGCTAGGTACTTCGCGTTTTCTAGCGCCCCGTCCTGGTTTCAGATGATGGGTCTCTGTTTTCTTCTCGGAAAACGGGGTTAAACAGAGCGTTCTTGTTCCTCCGTTTCCTTCCCCTTTGTTTCCGCGTTGAATTGAAACGGCGTTTGATAAAGTTTCGTTCTTTTCCTCGTGTTCGTTTGAATGTTTATCTTGCCTAACCGCATGACGTGATTCATGTGCAGACGCGGGTACGCGGCGGCATCGCAGGGAGTTGCTTCGAGCTTCACCGTGATGTCGAACAAAACAGGGGAGGAGATGGCCAGATCCACCGAGAGGGTCTCGTGGGTGCCCGACCCGAAGACCGGGTACTACAGGCCGGAGAACCGCGCCGACGAGATCGACGTGGCCGAGCTGCGCGCGCTGCTCTTGAAGAACAAGAACTGAGCTCCCCTTTACAATAAGTGATCGTAATTTATCTCCCTGATTCGATCGCGACTGTAGCGAGGTTCGTCCCGCGATATGATTCGACTGGATTGGAAGGGGGGATCCGCATCCCCTCTCCGCTGTCTTAGGAAATTGTTAGTGATTTATTGGCCCGACCAAGACATTATTATGAACTGCTTTGTTTAAGGCAAATACAACATCAAGGATTGAGCTTTCCGTCATGGTCTCGCGACAGTTATCCTGTTAATTCCTAGCCAGATTCCTTCCCATTAAACGAAAAGAACTCGCCTGCTTTGATTGACAAAATTGAAATTAGATGATTAGAACAAGGTAAAAGATCGAAAACCATTCCATTACGGTCGATCCGAAGAACCCATGACCTCCCCAGAGAAGAAGATACAAGCCCGTGGGGTTCTCGGTCTTGGGTAGGTGGACGGACAGAGATAAATCAATTCGAAAGTAGCTCTTAATCGCTGAATGTCGTGGGTCAGTGATAATTAAAAATGATAATCGATGAATGTCGTGGGTCAGTGGTAATTAAAAATGATGTAACCTAGCTATGGTGTCATCCGGACATACCACTACCCAGCGAAGATTTTGAACCAAGATTTCTAGATGAATATGACAGGGTTTTAGTACATCCGACACATAATTTAAATGTGAAAATTTATCCTCCAAAAAAAGAAATATGGAATGAATTTATTGTAATTTATGAGAATTTGCTATTTCTTTCCTTTCTATCGAGGCAAAGAATCAAAGAATTACATATAAATGTCCAAAAAGAACTTAATTGTGTGAACCGAAAACTCAACATTACTATCACAAGAATTACAAATCCTTACGGGCACCCTAATATTCTTGTAGAATTTATAGCCGAACAGTTAAAGAATAGAGTTTCATTCAGCTAAAGAAAGATAATGGAAAGTTGGCCAAAATGAACATCAAATACTTTTCGAGAGATATCCTCTAAATCATTGGTATCTCTATCGCAATCATGATCATCACCATGTCGGTTCTAAATTCAAGTGGTAGTATTAGGGCTCTTAGCTATTGTTCTTGAGAAATGACCCACTTGGCCCATTCCTCGAAATAAGTTTTTATGGGATCCCTATCTACCAAAATGTTGACTTCTAGTTCCGGCGAACGAATAATCATTGAGTCCTCCTCTTTCCGATCGAATAAGTACCTTGTGTCATAATTGAGAAATTCTATGGCTCAAATCTTTAGTATTAAGGAAGATCATCTAATTCTCTAGAAAGAATCAATCTAAACCCTCTAATTGTTTCTGCTAGACCATCATATTTCCCTGGGGAACCAGTAAATACTTTTGCTATGAAAAAGAGTTGGGACAAGAAACGCTCAATTTTCCGTGCTCTTGTTATCTACACATGGTTAATAAATACAAACTTTATTACTCTGTTATGCCATTCAATCGTATTCTACTAAAAAAAGGGTAAAATAAAAGTATCTCCCTTTTATGCGAATCATTTGTTGAATAATAGAATCCACAAAAAAGTTAAGTGCTAAAAAAATATCAACTCTATATTTTTGATGATTATAATGTCTTTATATCATCAAACAAATTAAATCTGAAAATGAAAAAAAAAAATATTTAATTGACTCCTTCAATCTCGACGATTAAATAATAATAGATTATTATTATTTCGAGTACGCCGCTATGGTGAAATCGGTAGACACGCTGCTCTTAGGAAGCAGTGCTAGAGCATCTCGGTTTGAGTTCAAAGGAGGAGTCCTCAACCCGCAACAGATAGAGGAGGACTTATTTAATCACATAGTTTGGGCTCCTAGAATATGGTGCCCTTAGGGCTTTCTATTGATTGTATCGAAAGGCCCAAGTCATTGGGATTTTTCTACTAGGCTAGGTTATTTTGAGGCAAGCGGATCATTTATGATGAAGAAAGATACAAGGTTTCACTTTTTTTTTAATATGTTTTATCCGATGGGGATTTTTATTTCCCTTATCGATACAATTATCTGTCATATCATAACAAATAATAAAATTAGAATATTTTTTTTCTTATACAAGATGTTCAGTTTAGGCTAAATACAAAAAACCAACCTAAGGCCTAACGATTAATAGAAAGCCCTACAAATAGTTAAATAAAAAAAATTTGAGTCGAATCTAAGAGAAATTCTAGAGAATGTTTGCTATCTTGAAATTTTCTTATCTTTCCTAAATGATAAAGAAAAAAAATTGGGTCAAAAGAAAATGTCATTTTGGAGTTTTATCAACAATTTGCTTGTGTAGGTCGAGATCTGGTATTTTCCAAATCCTTATGTAAGGAATTATGAAAAAATTCTTTCAACAAAGATGTGAATTAGGAAAGATTAGTTGACGAAATATAAATCGGAGACTAAATCTTGATATTCCTCAGAACAATACATTTTTGTTATTGCGAGATATATTAGCAGCTGTGGATCATTTGATTGGAATGAAATTCGAAATGGGTACACTTGACGATATGAATCGTTTGAAAAATAAGCGTATTCATTCTGTAGCAAAACGAAAAAAAATAAAATAAAGAATAATAAGAGAAATCCAATCCTTGCTAGGAATGAAATTCGACTATTTTATTTGTATCTCTTTTCACATCCAAATGGAGAGATGAATTAATGTATTTTTTGTTGACTAATTTAAGGTAAAAATTGGGGTTGCTCCCTCGGCAAAACTGGGACAAAGTTGAGCAAAAGATCCCAATTCAAGATAAATTCATGAGGAAGTGGGATCTCTTTAGGATAGACTATAGTGTTTAAAGAATACCAATTTTCCTACCCGTATATAATAGAACATGTTGAGCCAAATCTTTTTATGTAAAACCTGCTTGATTTAGATCAGGAAAATTGTATGGTTTTATGAAACTGTGTGCTATGGCTCGAATCCGTACTCAATCCTATTGCCAATAGGAGTAGTTGAGAATTGAATCCAATTTTTTCCATTATTTATATATCCATAATAGTGTGAAATGAAGGCCCGGCTCCAAGTTGTTTGAGAATAGTAGAATTATGGCGTTGAGTTTATCGATCTTTTGTCTTATGATTAGTTAGTTCTATTTCTTAATGGGAGCAAGTCTATATTAAGATCTATATTAAGATTGTATGTGTGTGTATATATATGTGTGTGTGTGTGTATTTATTTATTTATATAGTACAACTTATTACATTCCAATAAATTATAATAAGAATACTAGCTCATATGATAGAAAGAAATATATGAATCTTTCTACCAAACTATTGAATCTCATAGAATACTATACCGCTAAAGTGGTGGATTCTACTAAGTTAGATAGCTAGGCGACATAAATTTTGTGAAAATGTGTCATAAAAGTATATAAAGACATTTTAAATTTAGTTAAAAGTGTGGGAGCGACATGATAACTAACATGCTAATATGCACACCTAGATATCTATTATAAATTTACATATAAATGGATCGATTCACTCGTGATATGAAGCCACCAGTCTTTAGCCACCAGCCTTTTTACTTTTATTTTTAGGTATCGATACGATTAGGCTCGACGACGTGAACATACTTAATCCTGTCTGCCGTCGAAAGTTGACCGTGTTAATTGAAAACACGAGGCCAAGCGAAACGTCACCAAAATGATGTCGCTTTTTGTCGAAGAAAACGACAGCGTAGACGGGGCTCGACCGACGCAATCATCATGTCATTAGTCCAAGTCAGAAGCCAACGTAATCATTTTTTTTAGTGTAGTTTGGACAATGAGGTTATTTTTGCTGTGCGGATTTATTTATTTATTTATTTTAATGGATGGCCTGCTTTGGGCGTGTGAACGTGGGTAACCGTCAATTTCTCTTTTTCGTGATTTATTTGGTAAAATCCCTCGACGGGGAAAAGGCGCAAAGCAGGCATGAGCACGAGCAGCAACGCAGACGCGACCACGGGAGGTGATCTGGCCCCGTGCTGCGCTCATTGGCTCTGCCCGCGGCTAGTCGAGTTGGCAAAAAAGCTGTGATCCAAAAGAACCACCGGTGAATGAATTGTAATAATAAAATAATGATCATTAAAATTGCTGATTCATTATAAATATTCAATTAATAATATAGATATAATCTAAGTAAAATTTAGAACTAATTTTGAAATTTATGACAATGTAGATTTCAAGTTTCAAGACTTACGGAATATGTTATAGATTTCAAAATCTAAGGAACCTGTTCGAGATAATAGATTTCAGATATAATCTGAAAGTTAAAACTATTTATTCCTATTGATGTATGGGTATTTATTTATTAATTTATTTCGAAAATTTGGCCCTAGCAAGTGCTTGCGAATACGAGTGCCCAATCGTCGATTTTTTTATTTTATTTATCATTTTGTGAATTCTCACAAAGCTCGCAAAGTAAAAAGGTGCGAGATCAAACGTCAACGCGCAAGTGAGACGGTCGGAAATGGGAGAATTTCCTCTTGAACATTGAGCTAAAACAACATGGACGTGACTGCCTAAGGCGAACCGGCATCGCACCGAGCTCATTGGCTCCCTCGGTCGAGTTGTCAAGTTGGGCAAAAAGCTGCGTCAAGTTGGCCACAAGCTTTGATCCGGACATCATCCCAATTGCCTTCTCTCTCCGTTTAGGTTTAATTTTCAATATCCATATTTCTAAAATGATTTTCTAACCAGAGTTCTGGAGGCATTTGTTCAACGCCCATTTAAGAGAAAAAATACTAATGTTTTTATGCATCGCCTTCCTCGTATTATGTTCAACGGATGCTTCATAAATCGAAATATTATCTCATTAAATATATTCAGAAAACATGAAATCTTTTACAAAAAGTGTCTTTGATTGTGCTATCTTTTATCATTGTGTTGAGATATATTATAATAAATCAATGTCTTATTGCTCTCTAAGAAGAAAAAAAAAAATACATATGTCATTTGTTAATGGATAAATTAGGTCATGTTTGATAATCGGCCAAACAATGTCTAATTATAAATCAACGGATTGTTCCCAGTTCAAATTTTTTTGGAGCCACTTCTTAATGGGTAGTTTTTTTATTTTAGAGTGGAAACTGTCCATTCGGAACATACTCATCCCTAATGTATAATGTGATAACAATAGTTGCAATGAAATTGTAAATTCTTTAAATGTTAATTAGCACCCAGGACGCTCGGTCGGTGAAACCCACGAAAGCATTCAAATCATTACAATGTTTTCCTGTTTTGTTTCGCAATCCTAAATTAACAAGCGAACGTGTAACGCATTTTTTATCCAAAAAAAAAAAAAAAAACTCGGGACCTTCCAGAACGCGGGAGCGTCTTCGCCGCCGCGATTCTTCTCTTCCTGCTCGACACGCGTGCGGCCGCGATCCCCGCTGGCTCCACCCAATCGACAGCCGCGAATTACTTTCTTTTATGAGTTACAGAGCATTTTCACCGGAGCCAGAAGGAAGGAACGCCGCTAATTCCTCGCGAAGGAGGAAAGCTCGCTTCACGTGCTCGGATGGGGACAGGCCTAAGAAAGAACGAGTCAACTTCTCGTGCGAGTCCTTTAGGACCGCGCTGACTTGACTCGAGCGAGCAGAAGCTTCTGCTTTCCTCCGCTCTGCTTTTCCAGCAACGTGAAGAAGACTCTCTCGTTATGATGATGCTTGCTGATATACAATGACATCCTCCGCCTTGACTTGTTTTCTAGACGGATTGGTCGATTGTTATTTTTTGTTTTACTGAAAAAGAGCATATTTTGGGTAAATTATGCAAGAGAAAGTCCTGTTAACAAGTGACTATAAAACATAAGTTAAGTTAATTAAAATTGAAGATCTTACTTAATATATCATATATTTTAGTTTAGACTCACTTACTTTAGATAGTAAAGTTTAAATTGACTTATGAGTATTCAACGAGAGATTTTCTAACTCTGTTGGTTTGATAGTTTCGAGAACAAAAAATATTGAAAACTAATATGATGCGTATTTCTTTTTCCTAGCAGAGCCAGAACAATGTCCATTCACAATTCGCATAGTATAAGGAAAAACATAGAGGTATATATAATTTTTATATTATCCCATGTATCTTCCTTTTGAAGCAGCTCTATTCTAGGTCAATGTGAACGAGTAAAAGAAACAAGAGAAAAAAATTTCCACAGGACGGCTGGACGTAATCATCACCAACTGGCCAAGCACAAAAAGCCGTCTTTGACCTGGCCCCAACCTATGGACCTTCTTTCTCTGTCCCTTCGCTCCTTCACAGCGCCTCCCTCTCTCCCTCTCTCCCTCTCTCTCTCTCACCACCTCTGTATATATAGCCCCAACCCTCCTCTCTCTCCAAACCCATCTTAAACGCAGAGAGTGAAGAGAGTTTTCAGAAGCCAAGAAACAGCTTCCCTCTCTCGCTTCCGTGGGAAACAGGACTCTTTCTACGGCGGCGTCGAGATACAGCTGACCAAACTCCTCTTTCTCTTCGATTCTTTGTGCAACCGTCATATCAATGGCTCGCTCGCTCTCGAACGCCAAGCTTTTCTCGGCCGCCCTCGTCGACGGCATCTCCGCTTCCATCGCCAGGTACTTCGCGTTCTCTCGCCGTCCCCTCCTCGTTTCGGATGACGGGTCTCTGTTTTCTTCTTAAAAAAAAGGGTTGAACAGAGCGTTCTTGTTCCTCCGTTTCCTTCCCCTTTGTTTCTGGCGTCGAATTGAAACGGCGTTCGACAAAGTCTCGATCTTTTCCTCGTGTTCGGTTGAATGTTTTATCTTGCCTAACCGCGTGACGTGATTCCCGTGCAGACGAGGGTACGCGGCAGCATCTCAAGGAGTTGCTTCGAGCTTCGCGAAAACAGGGGCGACCAGGAGCACCGTGATGTCGAAGCAAACAGGGGAGGAGAAGGCTAGATCCACCGAGAGGGTATCGTGGGTGCCCGACCCGAAGACCGGGTACTACAGGCCCGAGAACCGCGCCGAGGAGATCGACGTGGCTGAGCTGCGCGCGATGCTCTTGAAGAACAAGAACTGAACCCACCTAACGATAACTGATCTTAATCGATCTCCATGATTCGATCGCGATTGTGGCGAGGCTCGTCCCGCGATACTGATTCGATTGGTTTGTAACGGGAATCTGCATCCCCTCTCCACTTTCTTAGGAAATTGTTAGTAATCTATTGCCTCGAACGAGAGATTATTATGAACTGCTTTGTTTTAAGGCAAGCACAGCATTAAAGATTGAGCTTTCTTGACATGGTCTCGTGACAGTCCTGCTAATTCCTAGCCTTATTCCGCGTCCATCGCTCCATTGCTATCAAGTTTAGTCCCAACCATGTTGGGGTGTTTTCTATGCTCGAGGTTTCCTCGTCTTGATTTAAGTTCTAGCAGCCTCCCCTCCCTTTAGACGAAAGGAACTCGCATGCTTCGATCGGCAAAATTGAAAGTAGATGATTAGAACAAAGTAATATCGAAAACCATTCTATCGCGGTGCATCCGAAGAACCCACGACCGCTCTAGAGAAGAAACAAAGCCCACGGGGGTTCTTTCTCGGTATTGGGTAGGTGGACACAGAGATAAATCAATTCGAAAGTAGCTCTTAATCGATGATTGTCACACGTTAGTGGTAATTGAAAACGATGTAACCTGGCTATGGCGTCATCCGAACATCCCACAACCCTCTGGCGTGTCCTACTCAGTTGAATAGCCATGCCGCGTATAATTTTCATGAATATGTGCCTTAAAAGTATAAGAAGACATTTTAAGTTTTACTATAAGTGACGTTTTTACACGCATCATAATCAGTTTAGAGCTATTATATAATCGATCGATTCATTCATGATATGAAGTGGCCGATCGTTTTTCGTTAGGTATTGATATGATTAGGTTTGATGTGAACATACTTACTTGTGTCGATGGTAAAAATTGTCAATATTAATTGAACGAGCCGGAACGCTACTACAATGATACCTTGCTTTTAGTTGAAGTCGACAACGGCATCGATGGGGCTCGACCGACGCATTCATCATGCACGTCGCCGTCATTAGCCATGCCAGAAGCCAACATAATCATTTTATTTATTTATTTATTTTGGAATATGGCCTGCGTGGAGGTGTGAATGTAGGCAACCATCAATTTTTCTTTTTCGTGAATTTTTTTGGCAAAAGCTCGTGAGGGGGAAAAGGCGCGTATCAGATATGAACACGAGCAGCAGCGCAGAAGTGACCACGGGAGGAGAACCAGCCTCGCTCTGCGCTCATTGGCTCCACCGGCGGCCCGCCAAGTTGGCGAAAAGCTGTGACCCGCAAACATCCCAGGTGCGTCCAGTTGGCAAAAGCTGTGGCCAATATGGATCCCAGATGCCTCTCTCCGTTTGATTACGAAATAATTATATAAACAATTCTCAAATTTCGATTCAATATATAACATCTTCTTTAAAATGTTATTTATTTAGTGTGGCCCATAATTTTTTTTTTTATAGATATTCAATCTAATTTATAAATTATATCAAAATGTCAGTATCGTCTTTGAACTTGAATTAATGATAGCAAAATATTGAACATGAATGTAACCCAGAGATTAAACTAAACATATAATAAAAAATTTATGAATCATGTTGAATAAAATTAAAAGTTTAAAAATGATATAACACATTGAATCGGAATTCATGACTTATTTCTGTTATTTTTAGAAAATAATTTGGTAACTAGAGTGCTGAGACACTTGTCCAACACTCATTCAAGATATAATAATAATAATTGCAAATTCATTATCTTTCTCATGCTATGTGTAACTGATGTGTTGCAAATCAAAACATTTTCTCATTATATATAATTAATGAGTGTTTGGGAAGCACTCATAAAAATCCTTTACAAAAATGTTCTCAATTGTCTTTTTTTTTTAATTATTTTTTTCGAGACATATTTTTATACATGAAAGTCTCACGACTCGTTATGAAGATAAAAACAGTGCATGTCACACATCGATGGATATATATTTATGTGTAAGTATATTGTGAAGTGATAATATTGCACTCCACAAAGAAAGTGCGAGTCCATACACACCGTTATTGTCCATGATATCCGAAAAACGAGTGAATATAATATCTCTTACTTGAATTTCCTTATAAACACCCCCCAAGAGACCTGTTACATGCTCATTACGAACGTGCTTAATCTTGAAAAATAGTAATATTTTTCAATTAATTGCTTAATGAGTACCCAGGACAATCTCGGTCGGTGAAACCTAAAAAGAAAGTAATGATTCCGTCGCATATAATGCCCCGAAGAATCGTTACACGTTTTTTTATTCTTTTTCGCTTGCTTTGCTAATCCTAGATTAACGTTGGACGTGAAAAGCATTTTGCTTTCACGAGGGGCGGGTGGTGGGGGCGGGGACCGTCCGGAACACGGTAGCGTCTTCGCCGACGCCGCCATCCTTCTGATTTCCGCTCGACGCGTGTGCCGCCACGATCCCCACCCCATCGACGTCGCTTTCGTTTTTGTCAATCTACAGGAGTCGGAGGCAACGCCGTGGATTCCTCGTGAAGAAAACAGAGCTCGTTTCACGTGCTCGGATGGTGACCGGAGAACGAGTCAGCTTGTCCAGACACCCGTCCATTTGATTAGCTCGGCCGAACCTTCTGTCGTCCCCTTGCTTCGAGAAACATGATGCAATACTCCCCACGACAATGCTCATTTTATTCTCCACGAAACCCCCAAGAAAAAGTTGGTCCTCGAGAGCAAACAAAGGTAAGTTTAGGCTCCGTTCGTAACTTTTCTAAAAATTAGTTTTTAAGAAGTCATCTTCCTAGAAAAATATAATTGTTTTTCGGTGTTTGGCCAAAACATGAAAAGAAGCAAAAAATATTTTTAGTTGTTCGGCAGGGAAAATCTTTTCCTTTGTAAACTCTTTTCAATTATTTTTTTATTTTTTATTTTAATCTAATTTTTAATTATTTTTTCTAAAAATAGAATTCTAAATTATTTTCTATTTACCTTTTTCTTTGTTTTTGTCTTCTTTGTCTTCGGTCGGTTGAAGGCGAGTGGGGAGCTAGATCAACGGGCCTGGAGCCCTAGCTCACCGCCAATTGGGCGAGCAAAGCTTAAAAAAAAAAAGAAAAAAAGAAAAAGAAAAAGAAAAAGAATAAAAATTGGAATTTTTAAAAATGAAAAAAGAAATGGAAATGTTAACATGGGTGTGAAGGAAAAGTGAGTGAGGAAAATATTTTCTCTTTCTCAAAAACAGAAAATATTTCTCTTATCTTAAAAGACTTTTTTCTCTTCATGAAAAATGTTTTCCTCAACTAATTTATTTTCCTAAAACAACTATTGGAAAATCTAGAAAATGTTTTTTTGAAAATTATTGTCCGTGAAATGAAGGGAGTCTTAATGACATTTTTCAAGACACTGTCGAAATCGCAAGTATTGTACCTTTTAGTAAGGTTGAATTACTTAAGATATTTATAGTTTATAATTTTGAAAGCACGTTTAAAAAGAGTCTTTGTTGGAAAGATGAAGATGTCAGATCATCCTAATTCCAATATAGTAGGAAATCTAACTGGATTATGTGATAGCCACATCTACCAAATCAATTACTATAACTCACTGTATTGCTCTCTAATTAAGGATAATGAAGCCTCTTCAAAGGAAACGAGATTCACCACTGTGGATGTAAGATTCCAAGGAATTGTATTCTTGCTCACTCCAACCAAGTTAACTATTGAGTGTCCATTTTCTCTTCTTTTATATATCTTCTATACATGATCATCATTAAAACATGGTATTAAAGCAAGACACGATCCTAAGATCAGCTCCATTGTCAATGCTTCCGTTTGTCTGTTGGTGATTGAGAATCGGAGTTCTTTATTGTTGTTGTAATAGCGCACTGCCAGCAGCCCATTGTGAATTTTTTTTTTCCTGTGTTGGCAACCTTCAACAGAATGGCTTAAATGGAAAAACTGTCACATAGTTGAAGTGACAAGAGTTTTGTGATTTCATGGTAACTTTCTCAAGACATATTGGTCTTACGTAGTGCTCACTAGTTGTTACTTGATTAATTGTCTCCCCAATAAGATCTTACGCTACAAATCTCCAACGGAGGTGATTATTGGGTGACCATTGAATATGTCACATTTTCAGTTATTTGGGAGCATTTGTTTTATGCACTCTCAAGGGAAAAACTTGATCCCCATGCTCGCAATTGTGTTTTTATTGGTTACTTCTCTATCAACAAGGGGTATAAATGTTTTGATCTATTTACTAAGAAGGTTTTTCATCTCCCGTAATGATGTCTTTGATGAGACTCGCATGTCTTTTCTAGTAGGGATCAACTACAGAGGGAGAATAGTGATACTGAATTAGACTATAGCGGGTTCAGTGTTTAAGATGCTCCCTTGCCGATTGTCATTGATTGCATTAGTGATAATATCAGCGATCTTGCTATTGCTCCAAAGCAAGTGGATGAAATTGTTGAGATAGAAGAGCCTACACCTGCTCCCCCTACTCCTATAGGACCTTTCGGTTTCACAGCCATCAACTAAAGGCGCGTTTGGTAACGATTCTGTTCCCGGGAACTAATTCTGACTATAAATGATTATTTTTCATTTTGTTCCCGGGAATTGATGCTAAGTAAAAAAACACGTTTGATATGAGATAGAAGAGCCTACACCTGCTCCCTCTGCTCCTATAGGACCTTTCGGTTTCACAGCCATCAACTAAAGGCGCGTTTGGTAACGATTCTGTTCCCGGGAACTAATTCTGACTAGAAATGATTATTTTTTATTTTGTTCTCGGGAATTGATTCTAAGTAAAAAAACACGTTTGGTAACTTTCCAAATTTTTTTATTCTGAAATAGAATTGCGTTTGATACCATGCTAATTGATTATGTTCCAAATCAATTTCTTTTAATTTTTAAATATTTTTTTTTTTACTTTTTTTCTTTTCTTTTTTCCCTTTTCTCCTATTATTATTCTTCTTCATGTGGCTAGTTGCCGGATCGACGACCGGCCAGATGAGGGCCGGCGATGCTCGCCGGATCGTGATTGGCCGAGATGAGGGCCGACGATGCTCACGGGCGTCGCCGGCCCTCGGTGGGCCGACCTCGGTGGGGGGGCGAGTCGGCTGCCACCGGTGAGGCAGGCGAGGCCCGCCTGGCCACCGGTGAGGCCGAGCCTCGCCCAGCTGCTAGCGAGGCTTGGCCTCGCCGGTGGCTGGGCTTGCCTCTGGCGAGCTCGCCTGACCGGCGGACGGCGGCAGTGGCGGTGGGTGGCGGCGGACGTCAGTGGGCGGTGGTGGACGACAATCGCGGGGTGATGGAAGGGAAGAATGAGACTTTCACTGTTTTGATTCTTTTTTTGATTCTCAGACAGAGAATCATATTTTTTTTTTTATTCTCAATTCTCTTCTCAATCTGTTCTTGGGAACAAAAATTTTATCAAACACAATTCTCGTCCCAAACTGATTCTGAGAACAAAAAATCAGAATCTGTTTGGCACGTTGCCAAACAGGCTCTAAACTTCTGACTTCACCACTTCTCATTCTACTCAATTTCCTATACAGGATTATATTCGATACAATAAAGTTTCGCCTGCTTTACATGCCTTTTTGTCAGCTTTCGATGCTCAGAAAGAAGAGGTAGAAGCACTCGATAAAAATCGCACTTGGGATAAGATATACATTCTTTTCCTTAGCACAAGTGGTGTGGAACCATGCTCGTTCGCTATTCACATAGCAGAAGTGAAAGGGCACAAACATTATCACAAATCTATATGTCCACACAATTCCTAACATGGTTAAGTAATAATTAGTTACCCCATAATTGCAACAAAAGATTAGATTGAGTATATGAAAAAACATACCCCACCTGAAAATATTTTCCAACTATTTATCATGTCTATTTATCTTTTTAGCTAAAAAATCTAAAAATTACAAGGAAGGTGCCCCGCTAGCCTGCACATATTTTTTCCCTTAGCAGGGCAACCTTGGGCATGCCTGGATACGACCTCAAGAGGTTCGAGCTCAAGCATGCCCAGAGTCCACTTAATGAGCAGGTCAAAGTTTTATTTTTGGAGACCACTTCACGCATTTGCATCACCTATCCTTACATCTTTATTTAAGAAAACGCAAATTTTGTCTTTGGAAAATGCCTATTCCCAAATTCTAAATTCTCTTACCTGCCCAAAACACTCAAAATCCATTAAAAATCACAATAACCCAAACCCTAAGCCAAATATCCAAATGAATTTGCAAGGCCGAGATAATTTTGTCTTTTCGATACGGTCTCTTACTTAGAGCCATGTGAATTATATATATATATATATGGATGGATGGCCAAGTCAAAAAATTGAGATATTTTTTTTTTTCATATTTTCCCAAATATCTTCCTTTTTCTTTTTCTTTTTCAAAAAATATATTCCTTTTGAATATGGCTGAGTCAAAAAAATTGAGATATATATATTTTTATATTTTCCCAAATATCTTCCTTTTTCTTTTTTTCAAAAATATATTCCTTTTGAATTGCTCCATTTTGGATCGATACGAACGAATTGAAGAAATAAGAAAAACTTCATAAAACCGGTCGACGTAGTCATCACCAAGTGGCCAAGCAGAAAAGGCGTCTTTGACCTGGCCCCTACCTATGGACCTCCTTTCTCCGTCCCTTCTCTCCTTCTCCTTCACGACGCTCTCTCTCTCTCTCTCTCTCTCTCTCTCATCCGTCCCCCACCACCTCTAGGCTCTATATATACAAGCCCATCGCCTCCTCTGTCTCTCCAACCCATCTGAATCGCAGAGAAAGAGAGAGAGAGAGAGAGCTTCCAGAAACCAAGAAGCAGCTTTCCCTCTCTCGCTCAGCAGCGTCGAGAAGCAGCAGCCAGAGGAAACCACCCCCCTCTTTCTCTCTTCGATTCCTTTGCGCAACCTTCATAGCAATGGCTCGCTCGCTCTCCAACGCCAAGCTTTTCTCGGCCGTCCTCGTCGACGGCATCTCCGCCTCCTTCGCCAGGTACTTCCCGTTTCCTCGCCTCTCCTTTCTCGTTTCGGACGATGGTTCTTTCTATGTTTTCTACCCGGAAAACAGGGGTTGACAGAGCGTTCTTGTTGCTCCGTCTCCTTCCCCTTCTTTTCTACACGGGTTCGATAAAGTTTCTATCTTTAACCTCGCGTTTGTTCGCGTGCGTGTTCATTTTGCTTAACCGCTGGACGTGATTCTTGTTCAGGCGCGGGTACGCGGCGGCGTCGCAAGGGGTTGCTTCGAGCGTCGCGAAAACAGGGGCGACCAGGAGCGCCGTGATGTCGAAGAAGACCGGGGAGGAGACGGCCAGATCCACCGAGCGCGTCTCGTGGGTGCCCGACCCGAAGACCGGGTACTACAGACCCGAGAACCGCGCGGAGGAGATCGACGTGGCCGAGCTGCGCGCGGCGCTCCTGAAGAACAAGAACTGAGCCCTACCCATGATTGGTCCCCAAGATTCGATCGTGATTGCGGCGACGCCATCGTTTCCGGACGCGTTCGTCCCCGCGATATGACTCGATCGGACTGGACGTGGGAACCCTGCATCCCCTGTCCTCTGTTTTAGGAAATTATCGTACCCTGTTTCCGTTATTGATGGGAATACAGATTGGATTTCCTATTCTGCGTTTTAATATCATGCGTGTTTTATGTTCAAATAATGACGTCTCGAAATTAACCTGAGAAGATCTCGTACTAAATCTCCAAAAGCGCTAGATTCTCTTCCATCGATTCGATTACGTCTTACGTCGGTACAACCTTATACATGCCCCAAAGACAAAATCACCCGGAGGGTCACCTTCAAGAACATCTAATTCTACACTAACGTAAGAAAAATCCGAAATTTATAACGACCATTAAAATCCGAAATAACATCTTTCGTGCATGACGCTGGCCAAACAATCTCGACGCGGCAATGGAAGTTTTGACTCGGTCCGGGATTTGGGGCATTGGTGGGACGATGGAGGGTGAAGGGTTCGGGAATTGAGTGTTCTTATGGGAAACGCTTAGAACTTTCTTGTGGGATTATCAATTAAATATTGATTTTAAATAACACATAATTTTCCAAGATTAGATAGAGTCCAAACAATGATTTTAATTCTTCTTTTAAAATAACTGGCGGCAAATCATAAATGACAAGATCCTGCGATCGATACGCAGCACTAAAGTCGTATTATTAATGGAATTTTGCTCATCCGGGACTTGCGACCAGCTTGTCGTTTCCTTTCGGAACAAGAACCTAACCTGATGGCCATAATCAAATAAGCTTTGTTCCTGAGGAATTCTTTAAAGGAGGTAAGGGGCTAGATAATGCTAAGTTACGTAGATAGGTCCAATCGAATTATTAGACGGTGCTAAGGGACCTCTAATCAAAAGCAAGAATATATTTGTTCATTATATATGACCATTGTGACGTAACAAATTGATTGTTTTATTTGTGAATACCAAACAAAATCGTGGCTTTTGAATTATTAAAGTCGCCTCAGCTTCTTCATCGGTTTTTTGCCACGAGTAGCATTAGGTGAGCAAAGAAAGGGCATTCTAGCTAGATCAGAAATACATGCGATCGTCGACGTGTCCATCCAAGAAAAGCATGTCTGAGATTGTTCAAATTGTACCGACAAAGCTTGAGACGAAAATCTGAACAGGTACGACCCCCAGTCATCGACTTGAGAGGGAAAATACTCGACATGTGCACGAGGGAATTTCAGATTTTACTAAGTAGAATACTTTAATCCCCCTAAGTTAAATTATCACGCGTTGGTAAACGTTGGATGAACTTTTCGAAGCACGGCATATTAGGGACTTCTTTAATACGATTGGCATTGATTACTCTTTCCAAAAAGAACTTTAGAAGGAAGCTGCGACTTGTGTGCGTCCCTCAATTCGAGTCCGTCCGTAGGTGATAATGCGAGTGTGTGCCGAAAGCGTCCTCCACTACCCTCCACAGAAATTAGGTCTTAGGTCAATTCGACTTGTGGAATAAGCGTGTAATTATGAGCAAAACCCAACCTTTCTTCTTCATCTTTTCTTTTCCTAGGATTAGCAGATAGAAATTAGGTCTTAGGTCAATTATTCGATTAAAAAGGCCATCATTAAAGTATTTCATAGAGTTTAAGTGCGCATCTCTCCATTTGCCGAGCTAAACTTTTAGGTCCAACATTTTAGTATGAAATAAGAACCAAGTTGTACCCCGATTTTTTCTTGTGCGTGTAGCTCTATTCGTCAAATTTCACTTGTCGTTCTTAACCCAGCTTGCACGTGAGAAAGGAATGATAATGTATCCGACATCACTTGCTTAACCAGACTGGAAAGCCAATCTACCTCTGGCCATCGGTTGAAGCTTTTAGATCGGGTATCTAACAGTGATGTTCTCCTCCGATTCGGGTAAGGGAAAACTGCCTCCAACCGTACCTCAATCGACAGATATGGTAGGGGGGGATCTTCTTGGATCCGGAGGAGGAAAAGATGGGTAGATGAGTGGTGAGAAGATGAAGCGAATCCAACCACACGATGAACAGAACTCATCACCATCCATCCTTGTTTGCCTTTTGTTTGCTTTTGTTAAAATGTCTACTCGCCACGTTGTATTATTCTTCCCCCAAAACTTCGTTGCTTGTTTTAGAATTGTCGGCGAGGCAGTGTTGGGTCATTCAAAACTACAAAGAGCGTGTAGTTCTGTCCTTGCCTGGCGTGAACCTAAGATGCGATGACTTGTCACGAGTTCCACTCAAATAAGAAAAGGCAAAGATGGGGACATTTCTTTTCAAGTGGTGAGTTCGGCTCCCATGCTTCACAAAAAAACAGAATAGAAGTTTGAGAAAGAGAAAGGAAAATTAAAGTAGGAAAGATCAAAACTTGTCTTGAGTTCCTCTCATATAAGAAAATGCAAAGATGAAGACGTTTTCTTTCAGGCGGTGGGTTTGACTCTCATGTTTCGCAAAGAGACGGAACAAAAAGTCCGAAAAAAAAAGGCGAGTTAAAATAGGACATATCCAAGAAAAGAAAATTCGTCAATTTGATTACAAATGCCAAACAAAATTTATAATTTGAAAGAACTAGCAAGATTCACCATAAAGGCACAAAAGGAGCTGATTAGACACAAGGGTAAAGGGGTGAATCGACACAAATTGCACGCAATGCATCTATTAGTATAGCTCTTCCAATCATGGACGGAGTTGACCGTGAAATTTTTATTCCAATGCGTCTGGAGGAAAGGATAAGCATCGAAGACAAGATTATTTTTTGAGACTGGCTGTTGTAAGAGACGTATTAAAATGGGGGAATAATGCCTGCGTAGGAGACCAGCACTGGCCTATTAATAAAAAATATCCCTGTTGTTAGCATTTGGAATATGCATACCTAACTTAGAACGTCAGATTTCTCGTAGGCGACACACGAAGTTGTCCCCAAGGGAATCGTGTTTGGAGTTGGGTCTAAAAGGTCTTAAAATTATTGTACCACAATTAATTTAGTTCTAAACTTTTCAATTATGTAAATTTTTCTTATTCTAATTATGCCAATTTAGTCATTCCGATTAATTTTAGTTGAAAATTGCTAATATCGACCCTAGCAAGCCTCAACTTTGGTCCAATGACTTCGACATGCAAGCGTGTGCATGACACGGCTTCTCTGTCATCAGTTATGCCCGTTCAAAAGAGTCTTTCACTTTGACTCGTAAACGTCAAGACCTTTTGGAAGCATCAACTGTAAAAAACGTGAAGAATATGTTTTTACTTTCGTGAGCAGAGACGAGAGAATAACTTTCCTAGGTGGCTGTCGTTTTAAGTCCGAGAATAGTTTTGTTAGGTCATGATTTGAAAATTGAAAGCACCTTCCACCGACGAAGACTTACCAATTAGATTACCACCAACAGTTCGCTCCATCGACTGCTCTGCTGTGCTGGTGTGCTATTTCCATGTGGCGCGCTCGTCTTCGAATCTCTTACGGGATGATTCCTGAGTCGTGGTCACTATGAAATGAAGGCGACGCATCATAAATTCAACTGATGACAGTAGTACGATGTTGCGGAAGTGGGTTCCGGTCACTTTGTTTACAGCAGCAGCACGAGGAAAACAAGTGGCATGCAAGAAACGTTCGAGACGAATCGTGAACCAGTGGAAAGTTGGGCGGACGAGGTGGACAATAAGGGCGTGCATGGTAACACTCCAAAAGTGTTTAGGAACACTTACGTACGGAAAGTGTTAGGGAACAAAAGGAAAGAAACGCGTTTGGTTGCGTTTTTTGCTTTTGCTCCCTTTTTTTTTTTTGTTTTGAACGAAATAGGAACGAAAAAAAGAAACAAAAAAGTTGTTTCTTTTGAAAAGAAACACTTCTTCGACGGAACAAAGAACAAAAACGAAAGAAACAAAAGAACAAATTCGGAACAAAGCGAAGAAGAACTCTTCGTGCGTGCTCGTCGTCGCTCCTCTCGGGTGAAGCTTCGTTCTTCCGTTTCCGGCGTGTCTTCCATCTCTCGGCGGCTCCCACTCGGCTAACTCTCAGGCGACTCCTCACTCCGGCGACTCCAGTGCGTTCCCGGTCGGCGTTGCTCTCCGTTCGGCCCTCCTCCTCCGCTCAGGCGTCGCTCCCCCTTCGGCGCTCCTTCTCGGTCGGCCTTGCTCCCCCTTCGGCGCGGCGAGCCGTCCCTCGAGCGGCGTTGCTCGGCGGATGCCGCAGTCACGGCGAGCAATCTCGCCAATCTACCCGAGATCGGCGAGCGTGGTCACCCGGTCTGCGCGAGATCTGGGCAGAAGCGTGGCGGCATTGCTCGCTCAAGGCGAGCGGCGTTGCTCGCCCGGATCTGCCCGCGCCGAAGGGGAGCAACGCTCGCTGGCTGCGGCTCGTCATTGCCTCCCCCCTTCGCTCGCTCGAGTAGCTGCGAGCTCGAGTTCTTGCCTCGAGCTGCTGCGCGAGCTCGCTCGAGCTGCTGCGATCTCGAGTTGCGCCTTGCTAAAGCGTAGCTCGAGCGGCTGCGGCTTCGACTCCAGCTGCGGCGGCTCGAAAGCGAGCTCAGCTGCCAGCAAGAGTGGAGGCTGCTCGGCGGCGGCTGCTGCGGCGGCTCGAGTGCTGCGAGCTCGAGTTGCGCTGTTTGCTGGAGCAATAGCTCGGCGAGCGCAGCTCGACTCCGACGGCAACCGGCTCGAGCGGCGACTCTTTGCCGCAGCAAACTGAGCTGCTTTCGAGCGAGCTCTTTTTGCGGCTCTAGCGAGGTGGACAGGGGGCTGGTGATTTTGAATGAATAGGCTGGTGATGTGGTTTCCTTCGATTGTTATTTTGTTGCTCATGGTGATGTGGAATGGACAGGCTGGTGAAGCATGTGGCGAGGGCGTTGAAGGACGATTTCACCACCAAGGGGGAGATTTAGCTGAAGTCGAGGTGCAGCGTGGTTGTGCGGCATCGTAAGAAGGTATAACCAAGGGTAATGCTGCCTTGTGTTGGCTGAATTTCATGGTGCATTCTATATGTAGCATTATTATGTACTTGTTGTAGCAGAAAATGCAACTTATGAACAAATCAAACGAAATGTAGACAAATTGTTTGTCGTTTACCAAACGTGTTTTGTTCTTTTTCTATTCTAAGAACAGAAATTGACTCTGATTACCAAACATGTTTCTGTTCTTTTTTATTCCAAGAACAGTTTTTTACACTTACCAAACGCGTTCTTTTGTTCGAAACTGTTCCCGGGAAGAAACACTTTTTTGTTTCTGTTCCCGGGAACAGAAAAGGAACAGAAATGAAACCATGCGCACCTAACTAGAAGATGAAGTGCTCAGAAACAGCAAAAAGGAATGACCATCTGCAATGCTGCTATGTTGGGAACAGAGGGCAGAAAGAACGAAAGGTGGAGGGGTTGACACTAGGTGTAAATTCAAACTTCCTCTCCATACCATTCTCATGAAAATTTTGCAATATTCTTATTTTCTACACCATCTTTCGTTATCCATCTTTACAATCGGCACAAAAAAATTAAAAATAAAGAAGAAAAATAAAAAATTAGAAAAATATTAAAATATTATAAAAACTTATTCATTTTAATACTGGCCATGTCATGTACGATGGCTAATATTCATGTCAATGATTTTTAGCCAAACTTGGCTGGATGGACTCGATTGGAAAAATATGAAAAAGTTTAGAACTCAATTAGTAAAGATGAAAATTTGAAAACTGATTTAGCAAAATTATAATATATTTAGGGTTTTTTGGATAATTTTCCTAATCATAAATAATGCAGGGTTGTGACTGGTGCCTAGTATTCAAGTCGTACTAATGAAGTTGCTGACTCGAACTTGCAACAGGTTGTCGTTACCTTTCGGAACAAGTACCTACCCAATGACCATCCTGTGGAATTCTTCAATAGAGATCCGGCACTAGATATGCTAAGTCACAAATTTTGGTCCATTATTGTGCTAAGGGACCTCCAATAAACTGCAATAATTTATTCTCAGCGACGTAGTCAATCGATTATATTGCTCGTGCACATCAAAGACTCGGCGTATGCATTTTTAAAGGTCTTTGCGTCTTGTAGGTTCTTTGTCATGGGGTACATTAGATGCACAAAATACACCCTAGTTCCATAGTAGTACGTACATGTAAATTTGGTGTGTCAATCTGAGAAAGGCCTGTCTAAGGTGTAAGAGAAGAAGAGTTATTTCAATTTTACCAAGAAAACTCCTAAACTAAAATTTGAATACCTGTTATTTCTTCTAGACAAATATTTTTTGACCGGTATTGCGTGAATATTTCATTCTAGAAAATGGTATCCCCAATCATCAATTTGAAGATAATTGCGTTTGATGAAATTTTTAGGTTTTTCTTGAAGCACAACATCTTTATCCATTCAAATTAATCATCACATGCTTGTGATGTTGTGCGAACTTTTAAATTCACTTTTGAATTGAAATGTTGCGATCAACTCGAGCAGATACGAGAATGAAAAAAAATAAAAAAAACCTTTTTGTTACGTCTTTATTATGAGCGGGATGATTAGTCTTTCCACAAAGAAGGTGAGAAGAGAAGCTGCGACTTGTCTTCGTCTTCATTTTGGGTCCGTTCGGAGTTTGACGATGAAAGTGTGTGCCGAAAGCGTCCTCCAGTTCCACTACCCTCTTCACAGAAGCCCCACTTTTTATTTGCGGTGAAGAAGTTGCCTACGCCACCGGCTTACTTTCAAATTAAAATATAAATCATTAAGTGTGTAAGTATGACTAAAACCAAATTTTTATGCGCTATTTCTATATATATAATCTTGCTACATCTATCGATTTAAGTTTTCAGGTTGGATATGATATCAGAACTAGATTTTGGCTTGATTTATTTGGTGTGCGCGGCCTTGTTCATGAACAATTCCTCCCGTTTTTCTAATTCAACTTGCACGTGAAAGAGGCTGTGCTAGCCATTAACCCAGGTAATCATGCTTCAACCGTGGATATGGTAGGATTGGATTTTCTTAGATCCGGGGAGAAAAAAATGGTCAGATGGGTGGTGAGAAAGTGAAGAGAATTCAACCACACAATCAAGAGGATTCACCGCCATCATCACCCAGTATGCTTTTGTTTGCTTGTCAAATGTCTTTTTCCATGTTATTATTCTACGCCGAAATATCGTTCCTTATCTTATAATGCCGACGAGGCAGTGCTGTTGTCATACAGAATCACGAAAGATTACAAGTAATCGTTTCATTTTATCTTTTTACTTTTTTTGTGACGTGGACTTAGAGCTAAGATGCGATGAATCGTTTCGAGTTCGCTCATATAAAAGAGGAGGAGACTTAATTTTATAGTGCAAAGATGGTGACGTCAAAATGTCGTTTGGGAGGAGCCAAGATTCACTCCAACATATCTATAAATAATTACAAAGATCTAGCCAGATTTGATTTTTGTGGGGCTAGTAGAAAGACTCCTCTTTTTTGGTTTTTTGTTTTTTGTTTTGGGCCTACTTGATGAGCTCGTATGACAGCAGGGCAGTGCATTTGAGAGAGCTTTGAAGAAATATAAAGCCATCTCTAAAAACATTTTTGACTCAAGTTGTATTCACTGATAGCAAAAAGCGTTTGGATAATTTATTTGTTTGCATATTATTTATAGAGCAATTTTGGGGTAAAAAGAAGAGAGAGGCAAAATTGAGAGAGTATGACTATTGCACAAGCATTGGCCACAACCATCAGCCAGGCAAGTCTCGACGTCGACGAGTGTCGATGCATGACTAGGTGAGCCTTGACCTTGCCTAGCATTCACGCTTGTGACAAGTAAGCCTTAATTTGGGCAAGTCTCGATCTTGTTGACCATGGATCCCCAGTGAGCGATGGATGGTGCCCAAAGTACTTAAATCATAGTATTTCACAAATGTTGGGTGGGAATGCATTTGGTTTAGGAACCTTGGAAATGCTAAACTTTGTCTTAAAGGCCTTTGAAATTGAGTTAGCAATTATCTCAACTTTAGCACGAGGACCTTTAGAGGCACAAGAACATTTACATGAACTAAAATCACTTTTGTCAAACACCTGCTCTCAAGTTTTCATGTTTGGTTCATAACGTGTCTCGTAAGGGTCAAAAGGAACTAATTAGATGCTTGCCCTAAAGAGATGAACCGACAAAGATGCACGAAATAATCCATGTATCTATTAGTTTATATAATTTGCCAACTATGAACGGAGATGACCCGTATATTTCTATTCCAATGCATCGAGAGAAAGGATAAGCATTGAAGATAACATTATTTTTTTGTTCGACCAGCTGTATAGAGAGACGATTTAAGATGGCAATAATGCCTGCGTAAGTAAGAGACCAGCACTGGCCTATAAATAGTATTTCTATTATTAGGATCTGGAATATGCATACCTACTTACAACGCCAGATTCCACGTACGTGACTCACGAAGTTGTCCCGGAGGAAACTTTGTCGACCCAGATTCATGAACTTGGTGCGATCACAATCGCCGATCTTTTCATATTCATTGGCGGGGCTTATCAAGGATTTGCATCATCAGTGATTGTGATTGATGTAGTCCACTGGTCCCGAGTTCTGAAATGAAAGTTCTGTGTCGCACAGCCGACATCTGGCGACACGCGGAGTACCCTTGAAGTCGCTGTCAATTGTAGCATTGTGCACAGAGGGATGCCTAAACGACAGGTGGTCGAATATGCACGCAAGCGTGTGCACGACACGATTCCCCTTTCTACGTTGTCATCGGTTGTGCACCATTAAAAGAGTCTTTCAATCCAAGTTGTAAACTTCAAAGTGCTTTTGAAAGCACCAACTGTAAAAACGTGAAGGATATGTTTTCGAAAGGAGAGATGAGAGTAGCTTTCCTAGGTGGTTGTCCTTTTAGGTCCGATAACAGGTCGTGTTAGGACACGATCTGAAAGCACCTTCCGCCGAAGAACTAATTAACAGTTCTCTGCATCCGCTGCTGTACATTGGTGCTACTGTCATGGCCTTGCTTAGGGGGATTCTAGGACCAACGGTTAGTTTTTGTCTGAGTCATGAGTAACAAGACTCCGTAGGTAGTGTACCTGTCTTGGCAAATCTTATGCTATGACTCGCGGTTAACCATGAAATGCAGGCGATGCTTCATATATTCGACTGATAAGAGAAGTGTGAAGTCACGGAAGTGTTCAACTTATAAGTATGAAGTCACGGAATTAGGTTTCGCCGCTTTGTTTCCAGAAACAGCATTAGGGAAACAAGTAGAGTATACAAGAAACATTCGAGACAAATCGCGGAACAATGAAAGCTGGGCAGACGAGGTGGACAATCAGATGAAGTTGAAGAATCTGTACGTCGCTCAGAAACTGCCATTATAGTAGCGAATCAGTCTTCCCTGGACCCCAGAGTCCTTTGTTTCATCAAGATTCATTGAATGTCATTGCGCCAGATGAATGATCCAAGGAGGATGAAAGCCAACACATTCATTAAACCGCTCCTTCTTACCACTCTCAGGAAAATTGTTATATACTCCTTGTTCTGTACATCTGCTTTAATCCTCCATCTTTCCCTGGTTTCCCGAACGGAGCCAGCAGTTGGGAGGATTGAGTTAGAATGTCATTTGTTGTACCCAACTAGCATTTAGTACACGACTCTCTTATGATGTAGTTCTCCAGTTTTCTTCATTATTTGTGAAGGGCATGTTCTCTAACACTTCTCGGCCCACCCGACTTTACGTAGGCCTTTCATTAAAATTTTCACACGTAGACATCTATCTAACTAAACTCATGCGCACCAGAAATAAAACCCAAAACACCATTCCCTTCGATCCACTCTCTCTTCAATCTCTCTCTTCCACCCTCTGTCAATCAAACAGCCCCCACATGCCAAAACTGCCACCCCCGATCACCGCCAATGCCAGAGCATCCACCCGTTACACAGCTTCTTTTCACTGCCAGCCACCGCTTGACTCCATAGTCACTCTCTCTGGTTTACTGTTCATTCCATCAATAGGTAGACTTCTGTCTCTTATAATTAGCTTGATTGTTGATGGTGATTGACAATGGACAAACTTTGCTAAGGCCAGATCTAGCTTGTCCACGTCAGCCAGCTGGATCTGGTGTCACCATCAAGCTTGATGGCAACCACCTTCGTAAGCACACTTAAAGGCCACAGCAAAGACGTTAGCTGACTTAACCTCAGAGGAAGAAGTGTTGCTTACACAAAGAAATAAGCATGATCCAACTGCTAATAATTTGCTAGTTATGACATGATCACAAATTTGCAGTTCCACAATCTAAGGAAGCAGGTGTGGATTACAAAAGGAGGAGAACAGTGATCGCTGAGACATTGACAGAGAGAGGAAACGGTGGCTGCAGGTTGGACTCCATGACATGGGTGGCAAGGTGGAGAAATATAAACTATGACGGTGGCTTGACTGCAGAGGTGAGGGGAGAGAGAGAGAGAGAGAGAGAGAGAGAGAGAGAAGGGTCAGATCAAAGATTGCTAACTTGGGTACGGACCCCAATTTGAACAGCAGTTTCCACATTCAAATGAAGGAGATCAGATGCCGGTTGATGACACAACGGCAACTCCATTTCATTATACCCTTCCCTTACAGTCAATGATACTATAATTGTACTGAACAAGCAACGCCACTCGCAAATAAAAGTCGAGTGGACCAAACAAAATCGAAGATGAGTCGGTACTTTCGGTGGAATACCTTAATACATCAATGGCTATGGTGTCCAGAAAAATATTCTCACATATGCAAAGTAAAAACCTTCAAGCTTGGGGTCATGCTCGATGCATGCCCTCTATCAGTAGGTCAAGGGTCTCATATTCGATGTATGGTATATGCCAAACAAATGTAATCCTGTACAGAATGTACAATGAAACATCGCTTCACAGAAGCGAGAATACCGGTGGTGTGGGACAGATGCTTTCCATTCAGCCAAATTTGAGGATGAATGAAAGTTGCATCTTCATTAAAATAATTTCTAAATCGTTCTTTTTCCTCTTTTTAATTTCTATTTCCGGCAAAGGATTATTATAGATGCTCCAAGAATATGAGAAAAGCAGCCAGTCAGCAGGTATCCTCTTTGGCCTTCTGAGTAGCATCAAACATTTTGACACTACCTAGTGAAGATGGCAATTGATAGAGAATAATGGAGAGAGAGTGAGATTTATTACAGCCAAAATAAAGATGACTAACTGGGGTAAAAGCCTCGAGCATAAATCAACATCAGCTCCATTTATCTCGTAGATCAACTAATAATATGTCAATGGCCTACACTTTGCATCATTATGAGTATCATCATGAAGTAGTGCTTCTGGTCACGTACTTCCTTGATTTCTTTCACAGACAATTCTGCTAATAGCAAGCAACTGTATCTAGAATGCCTATCCTTTTCTAACTTTCCAGCACTCTTCACTGCTCAGGCTTATTTTCTGGGTGTTCGGTGAACATGACTAATGCTATTCTCAGTGAAGTACTAAGATGCAAATTAGATAAAGCTAGTGAGATTTTTTTTTTTTTTTTAAAAGTTGCTTCAGTTCTCAAATGCAAAGTAAATTGTTAGTTACACAACTTCATTAACCTTCATGACTGAAGACATTCAGCTTAATCTAATCAGAAACTGCAAACCACCTAACTCATTCTGACCTTGTCAGCCAGCCTATCTCTAGGATATCTTTCATAGGAGAGCAAGGTAAGCCATCTCATGCCAAAAAGAGAGCATGCCAGGAACTATGACCTTGACCTTGAACCAACCCAAATATTAAAGGCTACTCTCTCCACTTCTAATTCTGCTCAAATCATAGACACCCACGGACTTCTGAATAATGGTGGCCCTGGCAACTCAAAGCATTTTGTCAGACTGACTTCACCCAATGCTACCTGACAAACAGGGGAGTCATTCAGATGAATCAGGATAATAAAACACGCGCTGCCAATCGATCCAAAATGTGACAAGTCCATGATTTACATCTTTATGACTGCCCGAGGCGTGCAATGCTTTTGGTCATTGGAGGTGCCTTAATCACAACAACTAAGTCCAAATATATTTCCGAATTCTTTTCCTCTTCTAGAAAGATTCAACCAACGACCATTATGCACTTAAAAATTGGTCAAAAAGATTTTCTTTGTGGCCTCTTCGAGTCAAATTCCAAGGCTTCATCCTACATCCAACCGAGATGAACACAAGGGTGATAACATTGCATGGTCAATCCTTGACCAAGCAACATCTTGTGTACATCTAAAGGTTTACTGGCTTAAGTAAGCTGAAAGCTACAGTACAAGAAACTCTCAATGTTACTCCTACAGCCCTGCAGATGACTATCATTTGCCTTTTTGCTGGATTAAGCAAGTTGCATGCCACGGTATAAGAAAGTCTCAGCATTATTCCCTGCTATAGCCCTGCAGGGGATGACAACTAGAAGGCAAGGTCAACTATTTGTATCACAATATTCAAGATGCCAAGCTTCCAAAACACTTCAGCTAAATAAATGAAGTGTCTCATTACTTTGGCATTTACAAGAGAAGTTAAGTTTACTGTTTCTCAATGTAGCAGCTGTATTGTAATAGGGACATAATATAGGCAATCTTATAAGGTTTGCTTATTCAGGAATCATCTACTCCCTCACAACTCGTACAGCATCATTATGCACTCTCCAGCTGATCATGGTCATCATTCAAAGTTCGATATTGGGTTAATCACTACAACTGTCACACAGTTTTCCATCCAAAAAGAGCCAAAGAGGCCAAATGATCTCCCTGGAGCATAACATCAGAGAATGCCATTTAGAGAATGTGAGAATAAGAATTGCAAGATCAGATATGGTCAAAGTGAATCTCATTGGCAACAAAAAATAGTCCCATCATTGTCCTGTCATTGCCAGGATCTCTAAGATTACAAGTTCTTGCTCATTTTGAGCGCTCAATGTCCATGTTTCAACACAAGAACACTACATGAAGTTTGGCAAGAGAACCTACAGCGCAATGTGGAGCCCTAAAAATTAGGAAAGCACATCCTGAAATCAAATGATATATGTGCTCAAAATCCACAGATCAGTCAAAAACTTTTGCTTTCTTTTCTGATTAGGTTCTGTGGCATACATAAGGTAGATCCTCTACTGACTAAAGATGGAACTGTCTCAGTTTAACAGTGTGGATATCAATTAGCAGGACCATAACTTGCCCTAATGCAGTAGTTAGAATCATTACGTCAAAAAACCAGATCCAAGTAGTTATCTAGTTCATCAGGAGCTCTTTTCTTGGATTCATCCAAAGAGATTTTGTCTCCTTTTAAAAAAAAAAAAAGTTTCCAGATAAGCACAAGGAAAGTGACTATATAACTTCACACTAGAGGTGCCCGCATCACATTTCATACCAGATTGTCATCAGTCGTCAAGTGCATATGAACTTTCATGCCGCCAAAGGACATTAAGTAAAGTCTCGCAATAGAAGTACAAGGGTAGAATTTATATAACTTTGTCAGTCTGATCAAATGCACTGTAATATAGAATATTATCATTGCCAATCAATGGCAATCTGGTATCAGGTGATACCCCCAACAGGAGCCCAGACTCTACATGCATTTCTTAAATTATGCACTTATAAAGTGCTAAAAGATGGCGAATATTCCGCACACAACCCATTTCAGATTGTAACCTTCGTTTCATCTCAACGAACAGTTCAAGAATCGATCCGCGCAACATGATTGAAACCACACCTGCAAGTCCAAGGCTTTAGTTCCAACCTATCGTCAGTGTTTGTAATTCAACCACGATCCGTTCTATTCTTTATCGAGTGCACTATATACTGAAAAGCACGAATCAAGTCAACTCATTGCAATACATCAGCAATAAGCAGCCACCAGTCACCACCAACCAGTAAAAGCAATTCGAATTCCAATGGCGATCTATCCGTTTGAATCATCCAATCCAAGAAAGGAACAAAAGGAAGGAAAGAGAAACGGTATCATCTCCACCTACCGAGCAAAGCCCTAAATCGAAGAAGCCAGGCCCTTGATCCTGATCTTCCTCGCGCCGCCGCCGCCGACGCAATCGAACCCGCACCCGCACTGCGGGGACTCGAAGAAGTTGTCGATGCCGAAGGAGGCCGAGGCGATCCCGACGGAGAAGTAGAGCTCGTCACCGACGCGCTCGACCTCGATGATATTGAGCCAGAGGAAGAGCACCTTGACGCTGACCCCGGTGAGGCTGGCGAGCCTGTTCGGGAGATGTACCCGCCGATCGTGGACTTGTAGCGGAGCTGGTACGACCCCTGGAGGGAGAAGCTGCAGGCGCCGCCCAGGTCGGCGCGGAACCGCCCGTGGAGGGGTCGAGCTCGTACCCGGTCACGCCCTGCGGGAGGATGCCCGCCGGGAAGTTGTACCCCTCGAGGGCCTCGTATGCCGACGAGCTGTCGTCGCCGTCGCCGGCGAGGCCGAGAGGGCGAGACGACGCGGCGGCGGCGGCGGCGGCGGAGAAGAGGAGGAGGAGGAGGTGGGAGAGGGAGAGGATGAGAGAGGGAGACATGGCGGCGTTTTTTCTTCGTGTGGAGTTTGCCACGGCTCTGGTTTGTCTCGACTGTGCGGGGAGCGAGTAAGAGAGACAGAGAATTTGTACGAGGTGGGGACGACGACGACGACGACGACGACGATTGGGTTTTGTCTGGTCGAGGTTCTTGCAGCGGTAGCGAATGGCGGTGGGCTGGACCGCGGCGGGGCAGTGGATTTTGTACACGTACGTTCCTTCGTTTTGGTCCCGTGGAACGTGGAATACGACCGCGTTCGGTCGCGCACGTGTCGATTCTAAGTCGACCTCGGTCGGGGTGGGGGCACGCACCGCTGCATAAAGGCGGAGGAAAGTCTCCTTTGTCGCATTTTTTTATGAGAGAAAATGTTTGAGCGGTTTGCGAGTGTCAATTTTAGCTGCTGATGCAGCGTGCATCTGTTCATTTTTTATATTAGGGGTGAGGATTGTCCAAAGGCCAACTTTAGATTGACTCTCGACCAGCCCAATCCCGGCTTTAGCTTTGGCTTTTAGGAGAATCAGGTCGGTCTTTGATCATGGAAATACTGAAACTTGTATTGTGCAGGTTGGTCATGCCCTTGGACGGAGGATGTGTGAGGAGCGAGAGAGATGAGACACGGAATTTGTACGAGGTGGGGACGACGACGACGGTGGCAATGATTGTGTATTGTCTGGTCTAGCTTGCCGTAGCGTATGATGGTGGTTGGACTGGGTGGGGGAGGGCGATGAATTTTGAGTTGACCGCGGTGGAGCTGGGCAAATAGCTATGTATATTTTTAAGTGGAAGAGAGAGAGAGAGAGAGTCCTTCGTCACATTTTTATGAGAAAATACTAAGCAGTTTACTAGCGAAAAATTGATCAATTACTAGTGGATTACTCGTTGTTCACGTAAATTTGTGACTATACGTTTTTAGCCATGTTAATATCAAAACAATGTGTGGCGCTCAAACTTACCTTGATGAATCATTTCGTATTAAAGAACTTGGCCAATTGAAGTACTTCTTGGGAATTGGAGTGAGGATGACTTCGGGGTTATTTTTGTGCTAAAGAAATTATATACTCGATATCCAATCGAAATGCGACATGCTAGTAGCTAATCGACGAATTTTCTAGTGGAGTAGCAACACTTGTTAGCTATAGCGACTGGACTTGCCATGACAAACCTAAGTCCCTATTATCGATTAGTGGACATCTATTTCATATCACTATCACGTGGCTTGAATTATGTTATTCTGTCCACATACTTTTCCAATTCTTGTAGAAATCGAAGGAGTGGCAATGGTAAGCAGTTATACGAGTTCTTTGATATTTCAAGAAAAACTCAGGATAAGGGATCCTACTATTAGTCCTAATTTCGCTTCATTTGATTGCTTTATGTGATTTCGATTGGGCAAGTTGCCCGATAACTCAACGAATAGTTATCAAATTACTTAGTCATGCCAATGGTTGTCCAGCCTCTTAGAGAATCAAGAACCAAGCCACAGTTTCTCGATAATTGAAGTTATACTAGTGAATTGATTTGGTTGCGCACCTTACTTGCATCTCTCGGGTATTACACAACAAACCAATGAGTCTTTATTGCGACAACCAAGTTACCTTACACATGGTAGCAAACCTAGTTTTTCACAAATGAACAAAACATATTGAGATTGAATGCCTCTTTGTCTGTGAACATGTACAGTCAGGCACCATTAAAACTAAGAACATACCCACTAGACTTCAAAGGGCAGATATTTTTATCAAGGCATTGAGTTGAGATTGATTTACATTTTGCATAAGCAAGTTGGGCATTCGTGATCTTCATGTACTAACTTAGTGGGAGTATTATAAAAGATTTGCTAAAGATTTACATTTTATTTTTAAATATTTGGTGTATCTCTTATGTTTAGTTAGGATTTACCTCTTCTTTTTAATTAACATAATATTTGATAAAGAGTAGTTTGTTTGCTCAAGATTGAGTTTTTTCTTGTCTATTCTAAAATTCAGTTCGATGATAAAATTGAATAACATTGAAAAAACTCAAGCTCATAAAGGTTTTGAAATGGTTATCCAATCCTCACCAAGATATAGTTAAAGGAGTGTTTGGTAATCATTATAATCTTGGTAACAATTTTTGTTTACAAATTTTTTTTTCTGATTTTGTTCTTTAAATGAGTTTCTAAGCATTCGAACGTATTTGATAACTACACAAAATTTCTATTCCTGAAATAAAAGAAGGAACATAAATGCATGTGGTACAATCCTCAAATTTTTTATGATGTAATTTTTAAAATTTTTAATAATTTTCTAAAATTTGTCCTTTTTTTCCCCTTCTCTTCTCCTTCCTCCTCTAGCCAGGCGCAAGGCCTCGGCAATGGCCGGTGACTGGCCAGAGACCTCGCCGGCCTTTTTTTTGGCCAACGACTTGTTTGTAGAATTATTCCTGGATCGTAGAATTTTGTACATGTGCGTAACTTCATTTGCTTCTTGTCGAACGTGGAATACGACAGTGCCATGTCAAATTTGAGTCGAGCTTGTTGGGATCGGGAATACAGCTACGTATATTTTTAAGTGGAAAAAAAAAGCCTCTGTCACATTTTTTATGAGAAAATATTAAGCAATTTGCGAGCGCAAAATTGATCAATTACTAGTGGATTACTCATCGTTCACGTAATTTTGTGATGGTATTTTTTTAGCCATGTTAATATCAAAACAGTGTGTGGCGCTCAAATGATACCTTGATGAGTGATTTTGTATTAAAGATCTTGGCCGATTGAAGTACTATATGGGAATTGGAGTGAGGACAACTTCAGGGTTAATTTTGTGCTAAAGAAATTATATATTTGATATCCAACCAAAATGCGACATGCTAGCAACTAATCGACAAATTTTCTAGTGGAGTAGCAACACTTGTTAGCTATAGCAACTGGACTTGCCATGACAAACCTAGATCGCTATCGTCGATCAGTGGGCATCTACTTCATATCCCTATCACTTAGCCTAAATTACATTATTTTGTCAACATACTTTCCTAGTTCTTGTAGAATCGAAGGAGCGGCAGTGGTAAGCCGTTACACGAGTTCTTTGATATTTCGGGAACAACTCAGGATAAGGGATTCTGTTGTTAGTCCTCACTTCGCTTCATTTGACTGCCTTTTGTGATTTTGATTGGGTAAGTTGCCTGATCACTCAATGCTTAGCTACAAATTACTTAGTCATAGAGAATCAAGAAGCAAACCACAATTTCTCGATAATCGAAGCTGAATATCGTGCTATGGAAACTAACACTAGTGAACTGATTTGGATGTGCACTTTACCTGCATCTCTCGGGGTATTACACAACAAAGCAATGAGTCTTTATTGCGACAACCAAGCTGCCTTACACATTGTAGCTAACCTACTATTTCGCAAACGAACAAAACATATTGAGATTAAATGCCTCTTTTTTTGTGAACATGTACCGTCGGCACCATTAAAACCAAGAACATACCCATTAGACTTCAAAGGGCAAATATTTTTATCAAGGCATTGAGTTCAGATTGATTTACATTTTGCATAAGCAAGTTGGGCATTCGTGATCTTCATGTGCTAACTTAAGGGGGAGTATTACAAAAGATTTGCTAAAGATTCACATTCTATTTTTTTAATATTTGGCGTACCTCTTAAGTTTAGTTAGGATATGCTTTTTATTTTTAATTAACATAATATTTGATAAAGCGTAGTTTGTTTGCTCAAGCTTGAGTTTTTTGTTGTCTATTCTAAAATTCCATTCGACGATAAAATTGACTAACATTGAAAAAACTCAAGTGCATAAAGGTTTCAAAATGGACATCTAGTCCTCGTCAAGATAATAGTTAAAGGCATGTTTGGTAACTATTATATTTTCGGTAACAATTTTGGTTCATAAATTTTTATTTATTTATTTTGTTCTTTAGATGAGATTTGAGCATTCAAACATGTTTGATAACCACACAAAATTTCTATTCTCAAAATAAAAAAGAACATGAATGCATTTAGTACGATCCTCAAATTTTTTATGACGTATAATTTTTCTTTTAATTTTTAAATAATTTTCTAAGATTTTTCATTTTTTTCTTTCTTTTTTCCTTCTCTTCTCCTTCCTCCTCTAGCTGGTTGCCTAGCCTCAGCAATGGCCAATGATTGGCCAGAGACAAGAGCCAGCCACCTCGCTGGCCTTGGCTTTGGCCGACCACTTGTTTGTAGGATTATTCCTGGATCATAGAATTTTAAACGCGTGCTTGACTTCATTTGCTTCTTGTCGAACATGGAATACGACGAGTGCTGTGTCAAATTTGAATTGATCTCGGTGGGGATGGGCAAACAACTATGTATAATTTAAAGCGGAAAAAGAAAAGAGAGCCTGCTGCATCACATTTTTTATGAGAAAATATTAAGCAGTTTGGGAGCGCAAAATTGATCAGTGGATTACTCGTTGTTCACGTAATTTTGTGACGCTACTTTTTTAGCCATGTTAATATGAAAACAATGTGCAGCGCTTAAACGTACTTTGATAAATGATTTCGTATTAAAGATATTGGCCGATTGAAGTACTTTTTGGGAATTGGAGTGAGGACGACTTTAGGATTATTTTTGTGCTAAAGAAATTATATACTTGATATCAATTGAAATGCGACATGCTAGTAGCTAATCGACGAATTTTCTAGTGGAGTAGCAACACTTGTTAGCTATAGCGACTGGACTTGCCATGACAAACCTAAGTTGCTATCATCGATTAGTGGACATCTACTTCATATCACTATCACTTGGTTTGAATTATGTTATTATGTCCACATACTTTCCCAGTTCTTGAAGAAATCAAAGGAGCGGCAGTGGTAAGCCATTATACGGGTTCTTTGATATTTCAAGAAAAACTCAGGATAAAGGATTCTGTTAGTAGTCCTAATTTCGCTTCATTTGACTGCCTTTTGTGATTTCGATTGGGCAAGTTGCCCAATAACTCAACGAATAGTTACAAATCACTTAGTCATGCTCAGTGGTTGTCCTACGTCTTAGAGAATCAAGAAGCAAACCATAATTTCACAATAATTGAAGTTGAATATCGTGCTATGGAAACTGATACTAGTGAACTAATTTGGTTGCACACTTTACTTGCATCTCTCAAGGTATTTCACCACAAACCAATGAGTCTTTATTGCGACAACCAAGCTCCCTTACACATTGTAGCAAACCTAGTATTTATAAAAATGAACAAAACATATTGAGATTAAATGCCTCTTTGTTTGTGAACATGTACAATCAGGCACCATTAAAGCCAAGAACATACCCATTAGACTTCAAAGGGCAGATATTTTTATTAGGCATTGAGTTGAGATCGATTTACATTTTGTATAAGCAAGTTGGGCATTCGTGATCTTCATGCGCTAACTTGAGGGGGAGTATTAAAAAAGATTTGCTAAAGATTAACGTTCTATTTTTTTAAAATATTTGGTGTATCTCTTAAGTTTAGTCGGGATTTACTTTTTATTTTTAATTAACATAATATTTGATAAAGCATAGTTTGTTTGCTCAAGCTTGAGTTTTTTCTTGTCTATTCTAAAATTCCATTCGATGATAAAATTGAATAACATTGAGAAAACTCAAGTGCATAAAGGTTTCGAAATGGATATCCAATCCTCACCATGATAGTAGTTGAAGGCTTGTTTGGTAACCATTATGTTCTTGCTAACAATTTTTGTTTGATTTTGTTTTCTCAATGAGTTTCTACACGTTTGAACGTGTTTGGTAATTATACAAAAGTTATATTTCTGAAATAAAAATAAAAAATAGGAATGCGTTTGGTATGATCTTCAAATTTTTTTATGACGTAAAATTTCTTTTAATTTTAAATAAATTTCTAAGATTTTCCCTTTCTTTTTTCCTTCTCTTCTTCTTCCTCCTCTAGCCAGTTGACAAGCCTCGGCAATGGCGGCGACCGGCCAGACAAGAGCCAACAACCTCACTGGCCTCATCTTTAGCCGACGACTTGTTTTTAGAATTATTCTCGGTTCGAAATAACTTTTCTTCACTTTTTGATTATGTTCCAAATTTATTCTCTGTACAAATCTATTCTTAGGAATAAAAGAATAGTTAATGCTATCAAATTGATTTTTTTCAAGGAATAAAAGTACATAAATAGCTAATAATTGATCGGTTAGGGGGTGCATGACAACCATTTTGTTCAGAAATAGTTTACGGGCGAGAAATGGATTTTCTATTTCTATTTCAGAAGAGTTTCTAAGCAAAAATAACCGTTTGATAACGACACAAAATTCTACTCTAAAAATAGAAATTCATTTGATAACTTGACACAAAATTTCTTTCTTTCGGACGCCGATGGACGGCGTGATAAGGCGAGGATGGATGGCGGCGGCGGCGGGCGAATGTCGGCGGCGCGATCCCAGTGGACCAAGCTATCGGCGGCCGGCAAGTGGCGGCCGGTGGCCAAGCCGGCGGTGGCGGTGATCCGGCGTCGCGATCGTCGGCCCGGTGGTGATTGGCGAGTGGTGGTGGCCGGCAACCGGCGACCGGTGACCGGCAACCGGCGGTGGCCGGTGATCGGCGATCGGCGATCGGCGACCGGTGGTGATCGGCGAGTGGTGGTGGTGGCCGGCGGCCGGCGGGCGGCGGTGGTGAGCGGCCAAACAGACGGTGGTCAGCGGCGACGAATGAAGGGCCGATTGACGATAAGAAGAATTTTTATTTCTAATTTCTATTCTAGAAATAGAAGTAGAAAATTTTAGCTACGATTTCTCTTCCAAACCTATTTTAGAATAGAAATCTATTCCAAAAATAGAAAAACTGAATAGGTTTATCAAACCAATTTCTCTTTCAAAAACAGGTCTGGAACAGAAAAACTATTTATGGAATAGAAATTTTGATTATCATGCACCCCTTAGCAATCAGGGCCTAAATACTCCTCCCCTCTAGTCCGAGTATTCCAATGGGACAATGGGGGTAAGGACGATTACCGCTTGGTCAACCCTCGCCAGGACAATCTTTGTAGTGATTCATACCAACGGCTCCACCGCCCTAGGATTGGACTTCATCCAATCAACGGTATCTAAAATAAAATAAAAAAATCCAGGATTGATCCACTCCACAGGCCTCAAACCTAGCCACATGTGATATGATAATCAATTGCACAATGATTCAGTCCCCAACACGCCCAGAAAGCTTCAAAGGAGAAAGCCAACCCAACTTCGAGACACGAACAACTTTTCCCCGACATTTTTGACAATCTATATGTACACCGGCAAAAATTAACCCAAGCCCGAAACTTACAAAATGAAAGAAAAAAAAGGAAAAACATACGTTTTGCAAGGACAAGAACGTATTCTAGAAATGCCTCGTGATGCCAAGAAGCAGCTAAAAAGTTGCTTTACACCATTAAGAGATCGTCGACATACTTGGCCAATGCAACCCTTCCCACATCTCAATTATTCCATAAGATCTTGAAATATCTCTCTTTATTTACCCTAGGATGAGGCCCAAGAGGGCTTCTTGACCCTGAACTTCCTCGTCTTCCCCACGCTATCGCAATCGAACCCGCATCCGCAAGTCGGGCACTCATCGAAGTTGCTCACCGGGAAGTCTGCAGACGCTATCCCGACGGAGAACTCCAGCTCATCGCCATCGCGGACCACCTTGACAATGCTGAGCCAGAAGAACCACACTTTCACCTTGATCCCACTCAGGCTCGAGAGCTCGTCCGTGGATATGACCCCGGTGACCGTTGAGCTGTACTTGAGCTCATAGGAGTCAATTGAGAAGGTGCACGTCCCGTTGAGGTACACTGAGAACTCACCGGTCGAGCTGTCCAGCTCATAGCCAAGGACGCCGTTGGGGAGGAGGCCGATGGGTAAGTCATATTCCTCAAGGACCTCGTAGGCGGTCAGCGAGTTGTTGGTAATGGCAGAGGAATGTGATGCTGGGGTTGAGAAGATCAAGAGGATGACGAAGATAAGGATTGGATGGACATGGAGATGGAGATGTTTTGGGAGGGACATGGTTGATGTGTTCTATGGTTGGGAGATGATGCGAAGCCATCTTCTCTGTGTATTGATTTAAAGAGGAGTGACATCTTTTGACTGTTTGGTTTTGAGAGGCAGGTGGTAGAGAAACTATATAGTTGAGTCTGGTAGAAGAAGATGACATGGGGATTATGGAAGTGGATAATGGCATATTCCCCAAGAGTGGACCTACTTGAAGTTGCCATCTTAACAGATATGCATATCTTTTATGTACCCATGCTGATGTACATACGAATCATGGTTGAGGTTCTGAATGTGCCATTTTGATGCCCTTTGTAAGGTCAGTTGAATCATAGACCAGTTAACTTATTGAGTTTTGGTTATAACTTAGATAGGTTAGCGTTTTGGATGCCAAGTCTTCATGGGAAGCATAGTTTTCAACCATGGAATATTTTTTCATGGTTCTAAAGAAGGAGATACCAAACCTTTTTTAACATTCTATCTCATTTCGCTTTTATGTTCAATGTCGCCTTGGAAGAGTTCTGCATGAGACTAGGAGAGGATAGAGAGGAACAAACTCTCGGAGGATGAATGTCCATGGATAGAGAAGCAAAGTCAAAGAATGAATTCGAAATCATGACACAATGGATCTACTTAAAGTACAGATCATGAAATTGCCCACGACCCAACAATAGTCACTCACTCCAAGCTGCAATACGATCAGTGAACGAGATGCTATGTACAAAAGAAGGCATCCAACCACGGCAAATTCTCAACTCATACACTTTATTTTTGGACAAACAGCAGATCATAAGACGGTCGACAGGTAGAAAGTGATAACAATTAAATAGATCTCTCAGAACAAGCTCGTCATAATCTGCACAAAAATTTCACCAAAAGCCAAGAAACATAACCCAGGCATAGAGTTACTCCTATGAAAGAACACTAAGCATGAAGCAAGCATCAGAGCAGTGGCTTTAAAATCGATGCTGAAGACATACATCCAATCCATGGCGCAGAACATGAGAACAACTGTTCGGTTTCAATGGTATGTCTGGGCCCTGAGACATTGATAAATGCTCTTAGATGCCATAAAGCAACCACCCCGTCGGTGTGTTAAGTGTATTTTTCCCAAAGATTTTCTTTGAAGAATGACGATTGGCCGCTTAACCACTCCCATCTTTCTTGTCTACTTTAGGAGTGACATCTCTCTCTCTCTCTCTCTCTCTCTCTCTCTCTCTCTCTAACATGAGCTAGGCAGTTTGGAAAAGATGAGTTTAGGTTAGATGCAAAAAGAAAATTTCATCTCACAGAATCTTAGGAAAAAAGAAAAAACAGCAACACCAGAGGGTCCAGAACTGAGGGCACCGTGCCAGTTTTGTCCCATGAGATGGAGGAGTCCTATCTGTAAATCGGCGCGACCTACTCCCGTCCAGGCTAGAATTTAGGGTATGCATGTTTTGGAAGCTTGCGGATGCCTCTTGAATGGAGTAGACAAGGGATTTAATCAGTCATGGACAACCGAGTTAATTAGTTTCTCCAAATGATAAAAGACAGCAAGACTGGCCAGCATTGCTTTCAGTTCCGGAATGAACCAAGAATAATCTGACAATTAAACACTGGAAGCACCCTTCTGGAAGACAGATTTTGAATAAATTCATTGATCATCCTACGGATGTTTGCGACGCATAGATTTACAGAAATCAAGGATCAGAAAACTCAAAGCCCCGTACAAATGTGCCCGTGCTCAGAGAGAGAGAGAGAGAGAGAGGAAGAGAGAGAGGGAGAGAGAGATTCATAAAAGTTCATATATTCTCGACTTGAAGGTATGCACTTCATTTATAAAGAATGGGTGAATCCTCATATAGGTTGTATCCGATTATATGAAAATGGATGATTTCATGTCAAGCATGAGAAGACCAAGGTCACAGCGATTGAAGAAAAATAGCTGAGACACCCACCTTCACAGAGGGCATAGTATATGTAGCAGCAAATACGCAGCCTTTTATTTACTTTTCTTCTCGACACTATATAAGAGGGGAAACAAGCTTGCTAGTCTTGACAATTAAGATGTCCTTGAAGAAACGAGCCTTACGGATAAGGCCTAAACTCAAAACGGTCTCTAGGGATACCTCAATATACCAGGCTGGAATGGTAAAATTATCCATCTTATTGTATTCAGTTGGAAGCTGCCTCAGTGGGGGCACGCAACGGATTTGCATGCAGAGCATTGTGAAAGAAGGTAAACTTCAAGTCAGTTTCCTACCAAAAAGCCTACTTTTCCAACTGATCTAACCTCCAAACTTCCAACTGGAAAACTTAATTGACTTCAGTAGTCTCTGATCTGGACATATGCTTCCTCATGGTATGATGTCGTGCAAGACATACTGGGGCTCCCAGAATAATTGAATCCATAAAACTTTCATTGGTAAAAAATAATTGAAACATTAATAACTCTACCTTGTCCTATATTGTGAAGAACCAGAAGTTTATGGTTGCATAGCTCTCAGCAGAACCCACCTCATTTATTTATCCCTAATATGCTAGTTCTACAGACATATTACCGTATATTTCCTGCCTCAGAATGCTCTCTGAGATAATGGGGGTTTAGCCAGCACATATGCTACCATAGATGAATCTAGCAGACCATGCTTCATAATACATGGAAGTCCATGATTAAAGTCTATGCAAGCAGAAGCCACCTAATGGATCGAATCCTGTTTCTTCCAAAGTGACCAATCATTCTTCACATTTTATACATGGCAAGTGACGGATGTTTATTAAGCCAAAAATAGTTCCAGACAACCAAAAGGATTATATCGTGCAAAATGAGCGGATCATCATAAAGAAGACAACGCAAAAAAAAAAAGACAAATCGATCCCGACACAGGGAAGAGATCACAAGTACTAAGAAAGAGGAAAGTTTTTTTTCTCTTAATCGGTATTGTGGTCGAGAGATCCAAGGAATAAGCTGATAATTGATAATGTTCCTACCATATGAATAAAGAGTTATAACCAGATTTAAGGGTTCGACGATGGTCTGTGTTGAAAGAACGATGTTGCATCTACTCATTGGTGATTTATCAAGAGCAGCATCAGTTCTCCAAAGGATGCTGGAAGCACACAATTGAAAGATGCTCTTATAATTAAAAAGAATTGATACAACTCCTGCAAGTGAGACAATTATACGGCCAAAAAGAACTTATGAAACTATCGATACAAGAAACAGAAAAACCTGAAGGACCTTTACCACTAACAATAACAGAAATGATTTTCTACAAAGTAAATAGAATGCAATCGACAGAGACAATTCAGAATAAGGAAATATCACAAGCAGAGTCATGTCTGAATCAATTGACATCCTTGAGTCTTCTTATTAATGCATCAAGAGATTTCTTTTTCGGATTTTGCTTGGTTCCTCTTGTTGTAAAGGAAGAGAAATACCTTTCTGAAGGATCTCTCAACTTTTCTGAGATGGTTACAACTTTCCTGTAGTCCAAATTGTTGTAACTCCTCTCCCGAATTACAGGATTCAAGAAATTCTCTGGATGATTGCTTAGAAGCAAATTGATCATCTGCCTCGACTCAGCAAGTGCTGTTTTCAGCTGGTTTGCTTCCTCCTCCGAGAAAAGTGGAGCTTGATTATCGGCAAAAGATTCTAGTAATCGTACATCCACATCAATCCCCATGATTGCATTAACATTAAACCTTTTCACTGACTCACCAAACAAGGCACCGATTATTAATTCCGAAATGTGAGATAGGACATCTTGTAATACTCTCTTGAGAACATTAGCAGGCAATATCTGCTGTGCGGTAGAAACCAGAGTCTCCAGATAAATAATCACCTCATTTACATACTCGTTCCCACTTTGCGGAGGATCATCAGCCATCCAGTTCACATTCTCAATTAATGACATGAACCCATCAACCTTTTGTTTAAGCAACCCAGACAGCATTTCCTCTGCTGCAGCACGGCACTTAATCAGAGGAAACTGCCTCCGACTCCTCTCAACCACTCTCAGAGGAACGCCTGAAAGCTGTGCTGCATGACGGGAGAAGAAATCACAAGCACGCTCAAATACGGCCATATTAGCAGCAATTTGCATCGCCTGCGAAACCCCAAGGGAGGACGTATTTATAATTTTCAATAGAGCTCCATCCAGGACCTCACCCAAGAGCCTGTCTAGATACTTCTTGACCACATCATAAAAATCCAACTGCCCTCCGTAAGACAAGAAACTCACAGAATCTTCAATAAAAGACCTCACGATACGGCAACAATCCGGCACAGTCGATGAAAATGGTGCAACATAGGGAAATGCGGTACGATATCTGAAGCTTGCAACTGAAAAGAAAGCACATTCATCGAATACTCATATTCTTTCCTCATCAACATCTGATCAAACTTATCGGCAGCAAGCGCTTCAGTGATCTGCTTTCGGCAATCGGACAGCAATAACTCGTGGTACTTATCCCTATGCTTACTCAATACATCGAGCAACGAATCGACCAGGTATCCATATCTCCGCAGAGTCACCCCAACAAGCTCACATAATCCTTTATCAACAAAAGATGATTCGCCGTCTGCATCCTAGAAAACTGATCCTCCAGAACCGAACACATCTTACTGACCGCGGTCTCCCACAGATTCTCGACTTCCATTTTCGAGATCAACCCGCCGCCGGTCCTCATAATACGATCCTCGACAATGAAAAATCCGGCGATCTGCGCGAAAAAGGTCTGGTGCGATTCGAGGAACGGAGTCATGGATGATACCTGGAAATCCGACGTCAATTGAAGCTTCCTGTTCTCGAAATAATACTGCTTGAACCGATCCTCGAGGCCTAGAGTCTGGTGAATATGATAAGCTCGGTAAAGCGCGGTCAAATCGAAACTGGAGAATCCATTCTCGGACTTTCCATCACTCTCGCTCCCGACGCTGAGCACGTCGTCGTCGTCCTCCTCTTGCAGGGCATAAACGCAGTCTCTCAAGCTGAGCCTACTCTGTTCCTCAGCCTGCCTCTGCTTAATCCTGAGATCTTCCTCCCGCTGCCTCGCGGCGGAAGCCCTGGCCGATCGCTAATTGACCTAGGTTCCTGCTGACCACGCGGATCTCGACGAGCCAGTCGCCGAACTCCTTGCTGACCTTCCGCTCGATGTAGGATCGAATCTCGGGGATCTTCTTCTCGAGCATGATCCTGACGGTGGAAGACGGGGTCTTGTCGAG
The DNA here is from genome assembly GCF_016545825.1 of Eucalyptus grandis. Classification (NCBI taxonomy): domain Eukaryota; kingdom Viridiplantae; phylum Streptophyta; class Magnoliopsida; order Myrtales; family Myrtaceae; genus Eucalyptus; species Eucalyptus grandis. The sequence goes on along the minus strand of NC_052619.1, from coordinate 15,126,318 downwards.
GAACTGGGCCTCGAGGGCGTCGACGCACTTCAAGGCCATGTAGAAGTTGCCGCCGGAGAGGTGGAGGTTGGCGCGGGAGCAGAGATCCATGAGGCCGATGCAGGAGGCGACGGAGGCGAGGGCGAGGTCGATGTTGGCGGAGACGGTGCGGGCCTCGAGGAAGGCGTCGAGGAGTTGAGGAGAGGGAGGGCGACGGACTGGAGGGTGGAGTTGGAGCGGGAGAGGGCGGACTTGGGGAGTCGACGTCGGAGAGGAGGGATCGGAGGTCGTCGACGGCGAGGATGAAGTCCTGGTAGTGGGCCTTGCAGACCTCCTCGATCTCGGACTCCTTGGCGCGGGCGAAGTGGCGGAGGTGGTGGAGGAGGCTGTCGGGCTTGCCGGAGGTGAAGGCCCGGCGGATGAAGGGCCCAGGTCCTCGTTGTTGCAGATGGCGGAGAGGAGGAGCTGGTCCTGCTTGTCGGCGGAGTCGCCGCCGTCCGCGGCGGCGGCGGCCACCTTGCGCCGCGGCTTGGTCGCGGACTGCATCGTCGTCTTCTACCACTTCAACGCCGTGTCTGATAGAGTCTCTCTCTCTCTCTCTTCTGGGGAGCGACGAGGAGAGAGAAAAAGGGGAAGTTTTTTCTTTTCTGGTTATTAGGACATGGGTTGGATTGGATGTGGTTTGACCAAAATGACACTCGAATGCGGCGATGTTGGGTGATATGAGGATGGGTAGAGGGTAATTTCGACGTGGGTGGACGCATCCGGCGTGGAAGTGGGGGTACGGTTGACTCAAGGAGGAGAATACTCGGGCGGCGGCGGCGGTGGCGGCGGAGGTCCGGAGGCAGACATGAGCTGGAACTGGACCTACGGTATACCAGCCTTAAGAATTACTGATTTGAAGCTACTCTCGGTTGTCCGTTACTTCCATCCCAAAATCGGAAATCGGAGACCGCTCACTAATTCTATAAACTCATTCAAAAACCGATCGAAATGTCCCTATTTCAAATTAGGCGTGAGATTTGAGAGTGAGCGATGAGATTGGAGGCTAGAGGTGATAGATGACAAGAGTGAGAGAAGAATCGATGAGGTCGGAAGCCACTGAGAGTAAGGCGCTGTTTGGTTGGCATTTGGAATCTTTCATTTGGGCTCTAAAATCTTTGGCCAAAATCTGAATGTGTTTAGTTCGTTTTTTGCGTGGCTTTAGCGAGATGCACGGTGCATTTTAGTGAGTTTCACAGAGCGCTTTGGCTAATCACGGCTCTTGAGGTCCTTTGGAAAGTTGCATCTGCGGAATACAACTTCTAGTATTATTCATCTCTCTCAGGTGGAGAGCCGATCAGCGCTGAATAAAAATAAATATAAAAATAAATATGTTTATATAAAAATTATAAACATATATTTTATGTTTATTTTTATATAAAAAAATATAAACGTATCTATTTGTTTTATATTTTATGTTTAATAAATATATATTTATAAAAATATATAATATATATTTTTATATATTTTATATTTTATATAGATATAAACATATCTTTTTTTTTTTCTCCGATTTTTTTATATAAATATATATTTATATAAACATATCTATTGTTATATATATTTTATGTTTATATTTTTATATTTTATATATATAAATATGTTTATATAAAAATATAAACATATTTTTATTCGGGCGATTTGGCGTTGTATTAGGCGGTCCGGTGGCCGAAAAAAAAAAAAAATGTAAACATATTTTTCTTTTTTAATTTAATAAAAAGTTAATTACAAATGCAAATTTTACCAAACGGTATTTTGGCCAAAGTTGTTTCTCAATTCAAATTTTAGAAACGACATTTGCGTTTTCGGAAAACCTCTTTCACCCAGAAAATTCACACGTTTTTGCGGCGTTACAGCCAAACCAAGCGGGCCTAAGAGAGGGAAGTAAGGCCGAGATAAGTGAGGTGAGAGACGAAGAGAAATTAGGATTATGATCTAAAAAGTAAAAAATTTAAAAATTCAAAAAATTACATATACATATATACATGCGTGTATACTCGTATGAGTAAATGGTTCCACATCTAATATTGAAAATCGGACCGACACTCACCCTTTAGGTCCTTCAAAGAACCGATAAGCCTTTGACGTGGCATTCTTGTCATTGGAAATAAAGACAAGCTTAATTATTCCAAATAATAAGAAAGTCTTCTCGACTGAATAATTTACATCAAAGGGATGGGGAGAGAGAGAGCGCTCGGTTGTTCTCGTCCACACCGTGGAATCCGCGTCGAGTCCGTTGGCTGCGACCTTGGGCACGGAGATCGCAATCTCAATCGCGATCGAGTTACGCGACACTGAACCGACGGAGAATGGAAATGTTCCCATAGCTATGTCCGAAATAGGAATTATGAAATCTCATCGTGTAAGTCGAGTTCGCGGCTGCGATGAGACTTGACCATGAGCGTGATTAAATGACCCGACTTGTTCGGACCCACCAAACCCGACACATGCTTTAAACAGGTCCGGGCTAGAGTATATCCTCTTCGGCTCAGGCCCACCAATTCACGCTTGATCAAGCCTGACCACATCCTATCATTGTGGCCCAACCTAAGTATTGCAAGAATATGATTATCGACTACTTTGTTTTACGCGAAAATGAATGGTTTGTAATTTTTTTTTTTTAAACAAGTGCTTGTATCGTCTATAAAAATGAGTCATTTTATGAAATTATTCAAACAAAAAATGTTGTCGATAATGTAAATATTTCTCTTTCGGCGATTATTTTAATTGATATAATTGATCATTTTTGAGAATTTATTTTACTAAAATATTCATTTTTCGTAAAAACACAAGCAGAGCCTGTGTATATAAGATTTTCTTTTCACATCAATATTTGGGTTTTCCTTATTTACAATCTATGCAAATACTTTGTCCACATATAGTGATAAAATATTTTAATTTTCTTCTTGCTACCACTTTGTTACATTTTAGAAATGCATTACTTTGGTATTTAATCTAACCAATCTTTTAGATAAAAGCAGCTACGTCGATCTGGCTTGTGTTGCTGTCGGATAGACACAATTTGAATAATTTATGTAAATGGGTCATCCACATTATATTCAAGCTCTTTATTAATAAAATAACCTTGTTTGAGTTGCGTATTCTAATTTGATTCCCGTTGATCTACTTATTATAATAGGTTGTCGACGACACAGACATCACTTCGGAACGAATTCGACGACAAGATGATGGATTTGACATTATCGATAAAAGAAAAGAA